>NC_087071.1:25512487-25726812 GCF_963678635.1 Symsagittifera roscoffensis | reverse complement strand
GTCAAGATGAAAAAAGCGAACAAGGAATTTCTACGTAGAATCGGTTTAATAATTAAAAACTACTTTTTTCACAATTCTTTGCATAAAAATTATCTTTTAAGACCATTTATCCACGAGGGAAAAGACTAACATACGAGCTGTGCAGCTCATCAAGGCGAGCCGCTGTTGTGCCCCTGCTTAAGAACTACATGCAACTTTTGGTTATTTTTCTGGGCTGGGTAATGTTCAAGCTTCAAGCACGGTTCATGGTAGGCCTCGAACATCCGACTATCGATTGAGAGGTGGAGACGTATTCACTTCCCCACCGCTCCCCTTGAAATGAAAAACTGCGTAAAAATTAAAGCTGAAACTAAGTAAATTCGTTTTGATCTATTGAATTTTGAGTGGTAGGCCAACAAAACGAAGGCCTAACAAACAGCAATATTATTTTCCGAAAACTCTTATTGTTATGCAGCAAAGCAACAGATTGTCATTGTTGTTGTACAATTGTTACTTAATTCTCTTGTTTTTTCAGTAATTTCTATGTAATTTCGGCTTCAAGATAAAGCGGTTGGTAGATATGGCGGTTTGTTGATTATCCACTGAATTAATTTTCTCAAATAAAAATTGCGTGCACGAACTTCTTATTTTAGTCTATAACGTAGTCCAGGCTGATTTTTTAAATTCAAAACCAGCAAAAATGACTGAGATATTTTGTGCGAATCCAAGTTTGAAGTTTTTATGTTTTTATTTTGTACGATACACTTCAAATTGTCAAAAAAAAATCAAGCCGCATTTGTCGTGAAGTGAAATAAAATTTTTGGCTAAAAACTTTCTAGCCATATACAAAATTTTAAGGTTGTAACTCATAGTTTTGATTGAACAATGAACCATTTCTTCTTACAGTTCTGACTCAAATGCCGAGTGCTTTCATGCGCTTGCAAATCCGTGATTATTGTGTTATCCAAAAAAAAATCATAAAAACTCAATTAAAAATTAGCGAAAAAAAAATAAAAATAATAAACTTTTGTTCAAAAAAAAGTGCTTGATATCTGATTTTTATATATGAAAAAATGATTATCGCAGAAATAATTTACAAAATTTGACCATAAGTTTTCTATATATAAAAACTGTGGTAATCATTTTTGGTCAACCCGGGAAAAAACAGAATAACTCTGATAAGCATATATCACAGAATATTCCAACTTCACTGATTGAGGAAGTTTTTTTTTCATCACTGTTATTTTTTGCTAAAATTCTCTGTCTTTTTTTCTATAGAGGAAGCTGTTGCAGGATTGAAGGCTACTTAATGGTTAATATAGCGTTGAAAATGTAGTTGAATAAAACTGGTTCTTTTTCATTTCCAACTAGTTTGAATTTCAACCCTGAAAAACTATTATAACATGGTAATAACACAATGAAATTTGGCATGGCGAACAAACTCAAAATTGTGAAAATACTTGTTTGCCATACTTTACATCTGAACTTTACGCATTTAGCCATAATTACACGTAAACAGCTATAAAAATCGAAAAAAAGAGAGGTGGGGAGAAGGAGAGTGGGAAAAAATATACAAAGTGTATCAATAAAAAATAAAAAAAATTTAGTGAAAATGAACAAAGTGAGGACAGAAAAAAAAATTTTCCCAAAAAAAAAATTAAAATGATCACGCTCAGTTTTATTTTTCGCAGCTTGACTTTTGATTTCTTTTTACAGCCATTTGAAAGCCATTTGCTAAAGGGATGGCGAATATGAAAAAGTCCTTAGCGCGATAAGTCTGGAACGGCTTTTGGTTTTCAAAACGGTCTGAAAACTTTTAATTTCCCAGCCATTGACCCGGTATTCTCTAACTGACTTAGTTTTATGAAAAACGTTTCGTTTATCCAAAATTTTTTGATTTTTAGTGAGCTTCAACATGATTTTTTTCTTCTGAATGCCAAACCTGAAAATTGTTTCGAAAAAATCGATTGTTTTTCAGTTTCCTTGGCAGTTATTCGTAATTTCTGTGGGCTTTGTTTAAGTCTGCAAAACCAAAAAGGTTTTCTACACTTAGATAATTCAAATTGAATTGTTCTGGAATGCAAACCACTGTTAAAAGGAACTTGAAGTGTTAACTCACTTGACATCCTAAGAGTTTTCTTTGTTAGGGGTTTTCTTTGTTTTTTCTTCCTTAGGGATTGGTCGGAAGAAACAAATTAATAATAGTTTGTCCAACTTCGGTAATTAGAAGATACAGACTTTTTTTTGGCTGAAAAAAAGTTGGACAAAAAATCCAGAAGCGCTGCAAAATAAACATCACAATTTCACCACAAGAATTTACTCTATGTTGAACAAACAATTTTCAAAACAAAAAAATGCAAATTTTTCAAATTTAGGTATAACGCAGTCCAGGAGCAACAATTTTTTTTTAATATAGGAGAAAATACTTGTTGGCTCTTTCTTTTGAATCCTAAACTAAAATTTTTGTTTCATTCCTGAGGTATAACATGTTATCTACGAGATGGCAAGATGGCCAAGATTTTGAATCACTTGGAGACTTGAAACGATTACATTAAAAATATTGTAGTCACATACAACAAGTTACATTTTTTGTGAAAATGATGGATGATACTTTGTAAAGTACAAACCCAAGCATTTAAAATTCATCCACAATAGTATTGCTTCTGTGAGGCTTTGGATTTTATTGCTTCTTTGAGGTTTTTTTACATTCTGGGTCGTTGAGAAAAAATTGTTTTGGGCATTGTTAGGAAGAGAAGGCACGAAATTGAATAGCATTCAAAATTGATCTAACTGCCTTTGTTAGCTGTCCTAACCGAAACAAAAATTGAGTGGACAATTTTAGACGAGTAAAGATTAAAAATATGCAAAAAACCGCCTTTTAAAGGTTTTATTTAAAATTGGTAAGGCTGAAACATCGAACAAAAAGTAGAGTTTTTTTGGTAAAAACAGCGCCAAATTTCTGTAGGAAGGCATCGAATACCCACATTATTGCCTAAACCCCACAGAGAAAATAATTTCAGCGTTTTTCGAATACTTTTTATTTGAATGGATTTAATTTTTAAAGAAACATTTGAATGAAGTTTTGTTCGGTTAAATTGACTCTTCCTTTACTACTAACCTCATGTACTAAACAAAAATTTATGGGATGTTATTACTTGACTTCCGTCAAATTACTGTAATAAAAATTGAAAGCTTTCATGAAAAACCTTTTGAACAAAAGGAAATAAGTGGCCGTGGATTTAATTTGCCCAATGAATTCTTTCATGAAACTAAATTTAATTTTTATTAGTAAAACCAGGAAATGATGATGTTTTAGCGTCCCCTCACAACAAACATAATTATCAGTTTACGGTGGAACCACTAATTTAATTTTTTTTTAATAATGAAGATCAAAAGTGCAATTGGTTTATCAATTTGGATATCAATTTACCTCAGAATAATGTGAAAAAAATATATATATGAACCACAAAATTTGCATGTGGAAGAGAGCGACAGCAAAACATTATGGAGATTGGAAAATTACAACATGTTTCGTTCTTTAACACGTAGATGCAACGAATCAACTCGACACATAAACTATTTCAAATATATCTGAGGCTTGAGTTATTTGGCCCACCCTCGGGTCGAGGTGCTCACTTTATGTGTATTCTTTCAAAGCCGAGCACAATTATTTGTCGGGCGAAACATATCTGGCTGAAGTCGAGAACAGTCGGGCACTTTTCTTATTGGTAGAGACGGTATGGTAACGTACTGAATATTGGTCGAGACTGTCGCAACATGTATTGAGAATCACGACTCGGGATATGCTAAGTTACTAGTGTTTTATTTCTGTGTGATTGTAGGCTGCAACTACTCCAAGTGGCAGATGGCCTCCCGTCTCCTGCTAGCCCTCACGCCCGCCCTCTTCTTCACCCTCTTCCTCACCTGGACCAAGTACCCCCACTCAGTCTACAGAATGGACCCCAATCAGAACCACTTCAGGTACTGTACGGGTAAACACACTTAGGTTCAAAGCAAATTCCAATGTAATCAATCTGTCTTCATAATAGAAACGATATACCATTGTCTTCGATAGATCCTCTGCGAATCGTACAAGCCGCATTTTTTTTGCATTGATATCTTTTTTGAGTAAAGGGCGAATCTATGAGTTTCTTGAGGGGGATTTCAAGACTGGAAGTTTTGAACTATTGCCAAAGGGGAGAGAGACACTTTGGACGTTGAAAGTGCCGAATCCCGAAGAAAGGGCAAACCCCTGCCCGCACGCACACAAACCTTAAGTCTGTTATGCTCTAAGTTGGTTAACTTTGACTTGATTTCAACTTTGAGATGTTCTTGAGAATTTCGAGTGTCTAGTAGTGAGTTATACAGAGCACAATTTTTCATTATAGTTTTGAAAGGATTGAAATGCAAAATACCCAAATACTTTATTATTTTCTCTCAATAAATATTTAAGCAAGTCATTTTTCAAACCTCATTTGACCATAAATGATCATACTAACGAGCAGAGATGATCTTCTGAAAAATTGAAGAAAAGAATATTTATATGGAAGAAAAAAACAATGAATTACGGAAATTCAGCTATAGGATTTAGTTTCAAGTACTTAGCAAAAATAACTGGAGTCCGATTTACAGTTTTATTGGTCATATCTTTTCTACAAGACTGTTCGTATATAAAAGCCAAGCCCTGAATGTTCCGACGGCACTTTATAGCTAATTAGTTTTTTGGTTGGAAAATTGACGAAATAACTGAGAAAAAGCTTGAATAAAACAAATCCTTCACAAGCTAAATTAATATGCAGAGGGATGTACTTAGCGTCGTGTATTCTAAAAACAAAACAAATTGACTTGTCTCAATTCAATTTGAAACGCATTAATCAACCTCTTACTGATGTTATAAGAACGCAAAACAGCGCGTTAATTATCCCAAACTGGTCAAATTAGCAATTTTCGAACCACCATAAACATACCAAAAATGCTTACAGCTGAAATATTGTTTTGAATTTCAGTTTCAGACAACATATTCTTTCAGAGATAATTTTTAAAAGTTTTATCAAAACTGGTGAGTTAAAAATTCGAAAATCGACTGAATAGAACAAGACTACTTGTATAACAGGGCGAAGCCCTGAATGTTCCGATTACACTTTACGGTCAGTTTAAAAGTTATTTGGTTAAAAGTTAACGAAAAAGTTGAAGAGAAAATAAGAAAAGATTTAGTTTTTTTCTTCAATCTAATCCCCCCACTGTAATGTAAGTTATCAAGGGCTATAATAAGCGTAGCGTCTTGTATCCTAATAACATAACCAAATAAATAACCTCAATTCATATTGGAAGTCAATAATCTACCGCTTACGCCTAATGTAAGAAGGTAAATTATCGTGCGTTAATTATCCCAATTAAGCCAAACGAGCGATACCAAACCGTCATAACAGTAAAAAAAAATCAAAGATGAACATTTTTTTAAAGCAAAAAATGAGCATAAGTCAACAAAATATTTCAGATTTTTTAAAAATTCTGTCAAAAATGCTAAGTTACAAAGTCGAGTTGACTGAATAGAAAAATCCACCCAAGCATAAATTTTCCGCACTTTCTTTAAAAAATACCCTAAACATGAATATTCCTTATTTTCTTCAAAAGTCGGGCCAAAAACTTATTAACTTATGAGTATGATAATTTTTCAATCGAATTTGTTATTTTCTATAACTTGATGCACAGAAAAAAACGCTTGAAAATAACATAAACATCAACCATCTACCTAGCATTTTTGACACATCGCAGCAATTTCAATAGTTTTAAATGAAAAAAAAATCAACCAATTACCATTAATTCTGAATGAAAAGTCGCCGCAACTTTTCACTAGTCGCTACATTTTCAATCGTGTTATCTCTTACATTGACTTTGATTAGCTTTCGTGTAAACTGGTAAAAGAACAATACAAGGCCACAAGGTTTCACGCTGACTGTTCTTCTTTTTTCCCACAGAAGAAGACGGAATAGTAATGCTCTGGGTACTGTTTTCTTTTAGTCTCTTGACAAATTTTATTTCTTTAACAGCCAATTTTTGCTTGGAGTTTGAAATTGAATGAAACTGAAAACTATTGATATAAAATGTCTTCAGCTCAAAAAACAAAAGTGGTTACACCGGATACCCACCTTAGCAAACTTATAAGGGTTTGAAAGTTGCCAAACTATTTGGTAAACTGTCCTATTTGATGCCTCAAATCGCATTGCGGCATGCATTTTAGAGCCAATTAACACATTGGGGGCCCTGAATTCATCCTTTATTACTCATTACAACGTCTGATCTGAGAGAAGAAAGAGATGGAATACAACTTGTGTTTGCCAGTTTTTCGATTAACTTAAAATTTTCGTTCCTTAAAAACTATTTCAAAGATTTCAGATGACAATCTGAATAATCAAGGCTGCGCCATAATTCGATCAATTTTGTTTTAAAACGTTCTGCCAATGAACTGCGTACTTTTTTTGTTTTTGAATTATACAGATTTTAACAAATTTATTGGAGAACGAATTAAATTTTTTTGCTTTCTTGTCGGAGTTTCATGTGTTTGTTTTCTCTCCTAAATGGCATGGCAAATCGCTTTTTAATAAAAAAACTTATGGATTGTGCTCTGGAAACACGGAGGAAAAAATTCTTCGAAAAAGCGCAATCAGTTTGCATTGTTCTTTTGTCAGTTCAAATGCAGTTTTGACAAATCGTTTGCAGTTTTAATGCCATTTCACGGTCTCAAGGTTAAAATTAATCAAAAATTTAAGACATTGTCCGATAAATATGTTAGAAGCTAAAAAGAGTTCATAAAACTAGGGGAGATAGATTTAAATAAAAAGAACAACCTACCAACTTTCAACAATTTTGCATGCAAATTTGAATTTTTAGTTTTTAGGTGACATTGAGACATACTTTCTGTCTGAAAAATTAGTTTTTGCATGCAAAAATTTCCTGAAAAAGGTCATTTGCTCCTATTTATCAATTTTGTTTGTACGAAATTTTTGTTTATAATGCCAGGTTATTGGCAATATCGGTGAAATTTAGCAACCTATCGGTAAAAATACGGTTGATTTAGGTTAATTAGATTTTTTCATATGTTTTTACGCGCTCGAAAGAGTAACAAATTAATTTTAGGCGTCAAAATGCGCATTTATTGAGCGTCAACATGAGCATTTGTTGATTCATAGTTGATGCCAAGTTTTTGACAATATCTTCTAGGTCAACGAACCTGAACGAAGTTAATTAACCCAAAACTGCACGCGTTGACATCAAATTTCTTGTTTTTCACTGATTTCCACACTTAAAACCCATGTCCAAAAAAAACTAATTAACCTAAGTTAAATTGGTCACAGTCACCGATATTGCTAACAATTTCGCATTAACTATAAACCGCAGTGTCGCAATCTCTTTTTTTAGTCGTATATTGAATCAATATCAAAAACTGCTGACTAGGATGAACCTAAAGACAAAAAACGATGGCGAAAGTTTTTCGAAATTTTTTTTTTGAGGAACACAATTTTGAGGAAGTACTTAAAATTTGCCGCCAAAAAAAACGTATTTCAACGAAAAGCTTCTAGAACTGAAAGCTCCAATTGCTCTTTAAAGTCTATGAGATAGTGTTTTAAATAATAAATGGATGTACAAAGAGTTGTTGTGTTGAAAATACCCCCCAGAAAAACCATTTCTGCTAAAGGAAAGCTTAAGTTCACTGGAAAATTTTGATGAAAAAGTTGCTATACGGTCGAGGGGACATAGCGATGAACAATTTCATTTGTTAAAGATTTTGGCTACAATTAAAATGTAACTCAGACGAATGCGAATTCAGACAAACTGCAAGTTTTTCAATTAATTTTAGAACTCACTTCTTCTTGCGAATGAGACATTTTTTTTTCATCTAATTAAATATTGGGAGAAGCTCGCTGTTCCAAGCCCATGATTTGAATAAACAATTCCTAAAATAGTCAGCGAGTCAACTGAGTTCTTAACTTTGGTATTGGGTATGCTAAGCGACACGCATGCTAATCAGCCGGTTCCCTTGAATTTTATCAATAAATAATAGTAGTTTAATCAACATTGATGTAGAGAAAGCCATTCAAGGTCATCTGTACGTTCAGTTTTGCAAGTGAAATTTAATCAAGAACTGCATAATAAATCATTTTGTACATTATACTTAGCGAGTGGGGAACAACATTAACAATAAAAATGAAAAAAATATATATTTTTTTTGCGTACAGATTTCAACTTTTTTTATTGAGCTTAAAGTTCAGTTAAACGATACAAACCTTCGCTCTGTGGCTTGTATTTGCTGGCAATATTATCAACGTAAAAATTCTCAAACAGCACGAAAAAAAGCGAAAAAAATAATTTTTTGGGTTTGTAGATATTTTAACAAACTTGTTTATGATAAGAAACGTGTACAAACTGATTTCTGATGCCAAACAAGCTATATTTTTATTTCTTAATTTTAATTCAAATTTGTAGAAATATGCTTTAGAAATACGCTACTAAGTATGATTAAATTAATATCATTAAATGTATCAACAATGCATTTTTAACAAGTCGGCTGAAAGGTTTCATTTGAAAAAAAAAGTGTGCTAGTCGAGTTTATAATATATTCAAAACATCGCAGGAATTTCAAAAATTAAATGCCGAAATTATTTTTTTTGGATTAAACAGAAGCACTACTTAAAAGAAATTCAGCTGAACAAATTTGGACAAAATTTTTGGATCATAAAAAGTTAAGAAGATATGTAGGTTAATCCTAATAGATAAACAGGATTCTTAAGATTTTTTGCCTTTGCACTATTTTCACTCTATAATTTAAACTAAATATTTTCATTTCTTAATTTTAATTCAAATTTGTAGAAATATGCTTTAGAAATACGCTACTAAGTATGATTATATTAATATCATTATCGTATCCACTCATTGACGTTTGTGTTGCAGTGTGAACTGGGACCAGGACAATGTGTATGACAGGGTGTCGTTCGGGAGTCTGCTGCTGTGTGAGTTCCTCCTTCCCCTCTCCCTCATCGCACTCTGTTACTCCAAAATCATCCTCATCCAGTTCAGACGCAGCAGGGAGAGACTGCCCGAGATGTGGCACAGGTGAAATAACATACTCCAAACATTTTCAATTAGTTTGCAAATTGCGAGTTGAAAATAGAAGATTAACGTGTGTGCTTACGGCAGTGCAAACTAATCTTAAATTTTAACATGTTTTCAGAATTAAAGGTAATTATATCTTAGTGTTTCAGCCTGGGTTGGATAGACAGAATTGAGTTTTTAAAATAATCCCTCAATTTTACAATAAATTGGGTGTTGTTTAGAGTTATGGCTGGAAGTTTGGCTAGAAATTGCTTATAATTATTTGCTAAGATTTTCTGTATCGAATTGTTTTGGCTGCAGAAGTTTCCCTTTTTTGAACCCTTGGGTTCTTTTTTAAACAAATTCAACTTCAGCCACATTTTTTGTGATTCTTTTTTTGAAAGGTTTTAGAAAAATATTTTAAGAAAAATTGCAATTCCTCAATAAAATTTCGCCTGTGAGTTAATATTTGTGAATATTTCGTTTAGCAGAAAAATTGCAAAATTCGTTATTTCGTTCCAAAATTGTTCTTCGTATTTTTATAATATTTCACCGATTATTGTTTTTGTCGTTTTTCAACCGCGTTTAAGATTTTTTAATCTTCAAAAACTCTTCTTTAATTGCCTTTAAAATCAGTAGTTTGAATTTATCCATTTAAAGTTTCAAGAAAAGCGAACATGGTGGATACTTTTGCGCATTCCGTGCATCCTTTTGATTAAAATTTTGAAAAAGATCGGTTTTTCCAGGATTTGAGCCAAAACACTATTACTATTTTGCGACCATTTCTCGCAAAACGGAGGTGCGACACTCCTTTTCTTGAAGGCCAGACCATTTCTCAGAAAACATAAATATTCTTTATGAGGATTTTACTCTTTATGAGGATGATTGTGAACAAAATTTTAATTGAAAAACCTTATCTATGTGAGTTTAAGCCAGAGGTAGCTTTCTCATAGAGTAATTTCAGATAAGGTACACCGTCTGTTCGTCACGCTATCTTATTTTCGACCGGATAGGTTCGTGCAACTTGTTAGCCTAATACCAATCTTACTTTTATATCTCCTAGTCTCAATAGATCTAGTGTATACTGGTATTTGCGAGATAGTATTGCAGCTTGTCCAAAAGGAGAACAACTGTAGTCTAAGATTTATTAAAATTGTTCTGGTGCTGAAACTGCAAGTAGTTTCAGCACTACAAATAATTGTCAGTGTTAGTGATGAAATATGATTGTTAAGTTAGTAATATTTTTCAGGGATAGTTTTACCAATAATATAATTGGTTTATAAATGCTAGTCCAGATCTGGTTCCAAATCGACAAAAATGGATCAACTATGCGTTTTTAACAAGTCGGTTGAAATGTTTCATTTGAAAAAAAAGTGTGCTAGTCGAGTTTATAATATATTCAAAACATCGCAGGAATTTCAAGAATTAAATGCCGAACTTATTTTTTTGGATTAAACAGAAGCACTACTTAAAGGAAATTCTGCTGAACAAATTTGGACAAAATTTTTGAATCATAAAAAGTTAAGAAGATATGTAGGTTAATCCTAATAGATAAACAGGATTCTTAAGATTTTTTGCCTTTGCATTATTTTCACTCTATAATTTAAACTAAATCTTTTCTGTTTTTCAATAAAAGAAATGCAACCACTTACGGAGTGAGATAAAAAACCAAATGAAAGTGCTTAGGGTAAAGCGCTGCTTGTTCTCACTGCCCTCTGAGATCATTTAAAGTTTTTCTGGTTAAATTTTTTTCAAAACTGTTTAAAAAAGAAGATCAATTTGAACTCTGGAACAACTGTTTTTTATTTTTCTTTTTCGCTCGCAATTTGCATCAGTTAACTTAATATTTGAAACAAATTGCGTGCTGAGTAAATGAAATTTGTGGAACCTGATCTAAACTACATTTTATGATTGGATAAATTAGACATTTTACCAATGTAAAGTATTTAATATTAACCAATCATGATCCATCTAACTAACAATCCACTTATTTGTAAGTGCTGAAACTACTTGTAATTTCAGCACCAGAGAGATTTGAATTTAACTTAGAAATTAGTTGAACTCTCCCGAGTACTTCAGCAGCCGCAATAAACCAGTATACCCTAGATCTATTGAGCCTAGCAGAGACTAGTTAAACAACCTGAGACTAGATAGTATAAGAGTAAGATTAGGATCGGTATTAGACTAAGAAGTTGCACGAATCTATCCGGCCGAAAATAAGATAGCGTGACGAGCAGACGGTGTACCCTATCCGAAATTACTCTATGAGTTATACCCATCGATTATAATAACTCATCTGGTGCGACCATAAGTCTCGAACAAGACCTTAATAGCTTAGCATTAACCAATAATAGATTAGAATTTAGACAAAACATTTACAAAATGTTATACGACAATAATTTAATCGAAATGTCTCTACGACTCAATAGATCAGAGCCAATATTCCGAACGATAACAGAACTACCCGGAATTGGAAGAAGACCTCGAACCAGAGACGACATACGACAAAGCAGAAACTTACCATATAGTTATATGATAGTTCGGCAAAAGCCAGAACAAACTTTTGTATTTAGAATACTACTAGCAATGAATTTAGATTTTCATTTGCAAACATAAAATCTTGAAGTCAATCTTCATGATCATTTCAGGCGCTAAACAAAATTATTAATATACAATAACGATTGATAAAAAGATCTCAGATCGTTTTCCAAAATTCTGCAGTAATATACAAAACATGTTTGAAAAATATTTATTGAAAAATCAAAATAAAAATTAGTAGCATGACAATAAATGATTAGTAATTATAAATCATCCGGTTGTTCCAGCTTCATCGCCTAAACATAACAGCAATCATAAGCTCACTAATATCATAAAAATACTAAACCTATTCTTTACACAAATTTAAAACATTTTAAACTTAAATTCACTTAATTTTAAAATCAGATCATCAAGGCTTATCCTTGGATCTTAAATCATTTTCTATTTAATTAAATTTAAAACTTGATCATCAAGGCCTATCCTTGGATCAAAAAGAACAACTTTGTTCTCCCCCACCTAAACGAGTGTCTAACGACCTCAAACGTCGATTCACTATCCAACCCTTTCTAAAAACCCAGGACTAATAGAAATTTTTGAACAAAACTAATCATTCAAATTAGGATAAACAGTGAAGAACTTCGGTTATTCATCCTTCACTTGATCCCCCCTCTTACCAGACCCAGGATAAATCTTAGACTTAGTAAGTTTAAAATAGTATCTAACAAACTACTCGCGTTCTAATTATACCTGAACCCTGTGGATCGATTTACTATTCTCCAACCCTGAACACAATCACTACCCTTAAGTAAGATTAAGTAAGTTAACACCTTAGCTTATACTAGCCACGAGAAAGTATAAAATCATTCTTCGGAATCGATATACTTTTCTCCCCAACCCTGAACAAATAGACCCAGGTTAGGCTAACAAAAAAATCGTAAGGACTAACAGTTTAAGCAAATAGAAATCATTTAACAACCTTTTGCATCCATCATCCTAAACCTTATGTCATTTAAAAACCTAGGAAATAAACAAACAATCGTTTTACACAATTGTGAAATAAATAACAAAAAATACGACCTTGTAATCACACCTCATACACAAACAGTTGGATACATTAGAACAAAACGACAAACATTAAAGAGAAAAATAATAACTAAACAAAGACAAATAACACGAAAAAGATTTTCAAAAAATCGAAACGCATTTTCAGAATCAGAAACCAACAGTTTAGAAGAACTTTATAAACTAAAAGAATCAATAGATAAAAATTGCCCAATTCACGATCAATTATATTTCTCTGACTCAGAAACAACTTCAAATTCATCAAAAAGAGGAAAAAGAAGAATAAAAAAGCAGTATAAACACAAACCAGTACATTTATACAATTGGAATCAACCAATTAGACACATTGATAATTACATATTAACAGTCATCGAACGAAAAAATGAGCTCAACGCACACCCCAGGTGAAGAAAGTCCAGATGATGATGATATTTTCCCCTTTATCGTAGATGCAACCACTGATAGAGGACAGCATATATTCTGCAAAAATTTACTCTTAAATTTGTTTGAAACCGGAATCAGTCCATGTAAAACAGAGTTCCCAGATGTAAAAATCAAAAGACAAATTATCGATCACTATCTAAAAGATATATGTAACCTAACACAACAATACGGAATCTACTCCATAGAATTCAGCTCACCAAATCAGAATCACAGTAAATATATAATTCAAACAGACGACCTTGATTTAGAATTCTCAAAAGTATTCTCAGAATATATAAAAAGCATCCAATATCATAACTCACAAAGAGCAAACTCCATATTCACCAATGAAGTTTTTGCGATAATATATAGTTATATCTCGATATTAGAAAACGAAATCCAGATACCAAATGTCTCACCGACAGAAACATCTAAACATATAAGAGTACGACATGAAATCACACTACTCTCTAGTTTTCTAAATATAATTAAAGAAAATTTCACGAAAGATGAAGTTTCACAACATACAAAACACGACTTACAAAAAATCTTGGCATGGTTCATAATAGATTATTTCACACATAATATTGATTTAATTTCACAAGCAAGAAAAAATTTTAGACCCCAAAACTCAAACGATGATACTGCCATCACAGAACAATCAGACTATGTTTGGGACCCCGAATGGTCTCATCCCGCATTCATAAACTTCCCACAATCAATCTCAAGTCAAGCAATAAGTACGATATCTTATGTAAGAGATTATGTACGAGTAATACCATTAACCATTGATGCAACACCATTAAACTATAATACATTTTTACCCGATATGCAAAATAATAGTTTAAACTCTACAGTCATACACAATGAAAACCTCAATGGAACTAGGAATCTTACTCAACAAGATATCCAGACACCATCACACTTCATAAATGAAGAAATCGTACACACAACAACTACACAACAAAGTATTTCACCAATACGTCCAAACTTAACAACACCAAGAAATACAAATTCTTCACAAACACAGGTAACATTACAATCAACCGTTAAACCTTCGGTTGCTCCAAAATATTCACACATGGATTACCAAACATACAGACCCATGACAATACCGCCAAAAACACGCAAAACGTTCACTAGAAACAACTTTGCAGACCATAATTATAATTACACACATCCATCAAAAACAAATTATCAACCACGAAAAAATTTTAGTAATTATACAAGATCTCGAAACTGGGATAACCCAATGGCACCACCTAATTCAGTAAATTTCCAAACAAATTTACATCCTCCACAGGATCGTAGTGAAAACTATCCATTTTTTCGACAAAATAAAAATAAAAAACAAACATCTTATCAAATGGATTACTTATCCTCAGATGATGATTTCTTACAACCAGATATATTTACACCCTATAATCAAGAATATCGTGGACAAGGAATACAGAAACCACATACATATCATAGATTTTTTCTCCACAACCAATAGATACACAAATTCAACAACCAATTCAACAACAAAACCCAATTAATAAATCTTTTCAACCAATTCAGCAACAAAACCCAATGATTGCAAACTCGTACCAATCAGCACAAATGCAAAATGAAATACCACTCCCATATTATCTTCAACAACACGAAATAACAAGAAATCAACTTTCAAATTTTTCTCAAATGCCAAATGCAGCAGAATCATTACAAATGACGGTGAATCCATACCTTATGGGTGGATCATCAATAACATCAAATAAACCTTTAATGGTATTCACAGGAACAGACCCTGAAAATTCTGTAGAAGACTATTTAAATGCAGTCACAGCAAATTTGATTTTAAATATAGGACCTGAACCAATTAATACGCCACTACATCAAAACTGGATACATCGACGCACAGCGTTATTACAAACAACTCTAGATGGCGCAGCCCAAAAATGGTTTTCAGTATTGCCTATAGAAATAAAATCAAATTGGAAAAGATTTACACAAGAATTTTCAAAAATGTTTGACTCCGAAAGAAACAAACAACAACAAAGAGTTTTATGTAATGAAATTCGCAGATTACCAAACGAAACCATCAAGCAATTAGCAGTACGAATCGAAACACTAGTTCGAAAAGCATATTCATTAAATACACATGACTATAAAAACACAAAGATGACAGAAATCTTAATGATGACCTTAACACCACAATTAAGGAAAATAGCAATAAAAAAGAGAGCATCCCATCCTTCGTCAATTCGAGAACCCGATTTAGATTTTCGAAAACTAGTAGACAAACTAGAACAAGCAGAAATCACAATGAAACTCGAAGAAACGGAAAATCTGAAATTACAATACGTTAACAGAATTGAAACAGCTTCCACAAATATAAACAATATACAGGAATCAGATACAGATCTCGTTGAAAAAATCACTGAAATACTCAATATTTACGAAAAACACCCAAACTTTAAAGGCAAACCATCTTTCAAAAAATGGTGTAATTATTGCCGACGATACGGACATAGTATTTCTGAATGTAGACAAAAACAGCAAGACAATCAAAATAAACCTCAAAAATATAAAGAACCAAATAAATCATTCTATCAATACATGAAAAAAGATCAAAATCTACCGAACAAAACAGTCTACAGCAACAACAGTTCAGGAAAACCACTCCCGAACAATACAAATTATACAAGAAATCAATCACCATATAACTCAAGTTATAGAGGAAGATCACCAGAACGAAGAAACACGCATAATTCATCACAAAATCACTACAATAGACCAAATAGTCGAAATAACTACTCCAGATCACATTCAAATACACAACGATTTGTTTCTAGATCTAATTCCCAATCAAGAAATAATTATTATCCAAACAATCAATCACGAAATTCATCATACAATAGGAATAGAAACTACTCAAATAATCGGAATAGAAGTTATTCAAACAACCGAAACCAGAATTACCCGAACAATCAATCAAGGAATAACTCATATAATAGATCGAACTATAACAGACCAAACAATAATTACCAAAACAGATCGCGAAATAATTCACAAAATCGACACTCAAGTTATAATAATCGTTATAGAAATTATTCCCAATCACCACACCGGAATCATAATAACTATAATAATTCTAATAATCGCCACAGAAGTAGTACACCTAAACATCAAAGACATATTAATCAAGTACAATCTAATCCAGAAACAACATCAGACCCTCCAGGTATTGATGACACAGTAACTGATACGTTACAACTCAACCAAATAAACTGTGGATCATCAGATTCAGAAAGCGATGCAGAAAACACTCTCTCCATCAACATGATAAAAGTCGAAAATGACTATGAACCTGTTATATATGAAGAATCTTTTTCATCACACATATATGAGAATCAATCAGAACTCCTTCACAATTATTATATTGAACCCGTCCATTCCACACCGACGACACAAAAAACAAATGAAATTAACACTACAAACCAACCCAATGAGAAAGAAAAAACAAAATGCTTGAATACAAATCACATCTATCAAAACATACAAAAAGAACAACCCAAAGAAAAAATTTGGACAATACCATTTCTTTTGGAAAGTCCAAAAAGCAAAGAATTTCAACCACCAGATCTTGAAATTGATTTTTTAATTGATTCAGGAGCAGAATCAAATATAATAAACATTCCCACATGGAATGAAATAAAAACCTTACACCCAAAGCTAACACCTCTTGAAACCTCCAGCAAACTAGCAACAGCACAAGGATCAACATTAATAAACTACGGAAAAATTCAATTATTTCTTCTCCCCACAAGAACAATGGAGCAAAACAAAATTTTAACCAAACCATTTAAACAAATATTCCATATCACTGATATTGAACATAATATCATTGGAATACCATTTATCTCTAAATATATACCAACAATCAACATCTTGAATAGTAAAAATATTAATCAAAGATAAATATACAAAAACAAAAGACACATCCCTAACATTTTTTCAAAGATTAAATAAACAACCACCATTTTTTTCAAAATTTTACCCAATATATAACCAACAAAGAAAACACTTGAAACCACTATCAGGAAACATCTATAATTTTTCAATCAAACAAGTTCACCAATATGATAAAAAACAAAACAAACAAAAATTTTATATGTCAGATTTTGAATTCAAACCTATTCATAAGTTTTTCAAAATCACAATCTCATCAATAAAATATTTGAAAAACTCGAATTCAGATATTATTTCCTTACATGTATACAACAATACACCTTACCAAGTAACATTACCTTTAGGACTTTTAGGTTATTGCGAAACCAACGCTACAATATTACCAATACACGAAAAAGCATATCGTGTAAAAAATATACTCCAATTACTAGATATTTGCCAATCCACAATCCTTAATGAAGAATTATCTATAAATAATATAATAAGTAACGAAAACAGAAATACGGATTATTTCACAAAAACCCCATATTTCAAACCTACATTCAACATAAGTAACTACACAGAGAATCAACAGAAATTTTTAACAATGTTTAATTTCCAACATTCACAAATAACACAAGACGAATTTGAAAAACTAGCAAAACAGCTAATTAAAAATTCATCAGTCTATGCAACATCCAAATTTGATGTTGGCAAAATCAGCTCATCACTACATCTCCCATTAAAACCAGATGCAGTTTTCAAAAAACAAAGAGCAAGTAAAGTACCAATTCACTTACACGATAAAGTGAACAGATTACTCGACATTTTAGAACAATACAACATTATATCACCAGTAAACAAAGAGGAACAACCAAAAGGCAACACATTTATCAACCCTGTTATCATTCTAGCCAAAGGAGAATCATTAAAAATTGTTCTCGATGCTAGATACCTCAACTCACTCATAGATGAATCAAAGTGTAATTGGCCCATTGAACCAATACAAGTTATTTTAACAAAAATAAACGGAAAATACTTTACCACCGCCGATATAAATAGTGCATATAATCAAATGCCATTAGATGAACAATCACGACGCTTAACACAATTTGTTATTGGAAATCAACAATACGAATTCAACCGCTTATTCTATGGAATATCCATAGGACCAGCAGCATTTTCAGCTTTTATGAGCAAAATTTTTCGACCACTAATACTCAAGAAAAACGCAATCACCTATTTAGACGATGTTTTTATGCAATCACAAACAAAAGAGGAAATGTTCAATGTTTTAGAACAATATCACCAAATACTTCAGAACGAAAATCTGAAGGCCGCCCCCGATAAATCACACTTCTTTTTGACAAAAGTTAAATTCTTAGGGCATAATATAGAAAGAAAAACAATCACTCCATTGAAATCACGTATAGACGCTATTCAAAAACTCCAACCACCAACAAATAAAAAGAAAATCCAAGAATTCCTTGGAATGTTAAACTTTTTAAGCAAATATGTTTATAAAATGCAATTATATCTACGACCATTCTATAACATACTTAGACAACAAAATAATTTTGAATGGAATATAGAACATCAAGCACGATTTGAAGAAATTAAAAAACTCCTAACTGAACAAATTTCAAACACAATTCCAGATTCAAATCAACCATTTTATGCAATGTGCGATGCTTCGAACTTTGGCATCGGCGCAGCATTATTACAATCACATACTAGTACAAATAAAATGAACCTCATATCAGCAAATTCTCGATTATTCACTCAAGCAGAACTAAGACTCTCAACTCTAATGAGAGAATGTACAGCCATAATATATACACTAACAGAATATGAATTTCTGATACTTGGATCAAAACATCCCACAGTTCTATTCACAGACCATAAACCAATCATCTTTCTTTTTACACAAAAGTCTAATCCAAACCACCGAGTTTATAGATTTCAACTCATTTTAATGAAATTCCCAAACTTACATATAGTTTGGACCGCAGGAAAAAATCTTGCATTACCAGACACCTTAAGTCGAAATACGCCACCTGAATTACTTACACGAAAAACCACAGTTGAAATACCCAAAAACATAAAATTCTACCTTGCAGAAAATGAAACATCACCCCGATTGGAATGCAAATATGCAGTAAAAACTGACGTTGAACAATCACAAATAAATAATTTACAACATTTCCCACTTTATTTAGATTGTCAAAATAATCACTATGAAGTTGATCTACTTGGAACATCAACTTTTAAACCAATCCCATATTCACAATGGATAAAAAACAACACCCAACAAAAAAGAATAAAACAACACCCGCCTAAAAAAGACCATTTTCCACTAATTGAAAAAGAAAATCTGACTGATAAAATAAACTTATCAGGACCACAAACAAACGATTCAAAATACACAATAAATCAAGTTTTTGACCTCCATGACCCACTTGACACAATACCCTTATCTAAATTAGAAATCGAAAACATTTTTCTCCCCCCAACAGAAACAATTACAATTTCAACACTGAAACAATATCAAAACCTTGACCCAGTAATTCGACAACTGAAATCATGGCACAAATATAAAACTAAACCTATCAAAGCAGATTCAACTATTCTAGGAAACAAAACACTCCTCCGATATTTTCGAAAATTCAACAATACAACAATTAACGAAAACACAGACCTTCTAGAATACAAACTAAATGAATCTACAGCTCCCTGTCTCCCTTTAAGTATGATTCTTATAGCTTTTAATATTTCACATACACAAAATATTAAAGGACACTCTGGATCAGAAAAAACATATTCAAATTTTATACAAAACTTTTATTTCCCAAATGCACCAATTTGGATAAAAATACTATGCAATGACTGTATAGTATGTCAACTAAATAAACCTTAACCAAATCAAAAACAAATAGCACAAAAACAAGATTTTAAAGGACAAAGTTTGTACTTTAATCATCGTATCTCATTTGATACCAAAGGACCAATTTCACCCTCATCCGAAGGAAACTCCTACATTATGGTAATTGTTGACGCATTTACACATTATGTAGCACTTAACCCAGTACCACATTGTAACGCTTATTACGCTTACACAACACTCTATGAACACTGGATAGCAAAATTCGGACTACCAGAAATTTTAGTTACAGACAACGGTACAGAATTCATAAATAATGAAATCATCACACTATGTCATTTATATAACATTAAACACAAACCACGTACATCTCACGCACCTTGGACAAACGGCTTAGTCGAAGGTATGAACCGTTCATTACAAGAATATCTCAGATGTATCATCAATGGAAATGATACAAGATATACCGAATGGTCAGCAGACGTAAAACTATTTCCCTTAGCATATAATTCACAAATCACGACAACTTTAGGAATGTCACCATATGAAATGGTTTTTAACCAAAAGCCACGCAAACCAATAATGTTTACAGCAAACTCTCATAAAAACGCACAAGGTTATTGTCAACCAAATAAAGACTCAATTTGTTATAACCTACCATTACATACACACGATGAAGATCATTTTCATCACCCACAAATTCTTAAATTAGCCTCCGGTACACACACCGAATGGATTTTAAACAGAGATAAAAAACACAATGAAGTTTACCAAAAGGTAACAAAAAAGTTGTTACAAAAACAAAATATTAATAAACAAATAAATTCACGCTTTACACCAGCCTCCGATTTAAAAATTGGAACATTTGTTTTAATACCCAATTTTAATACTCAAAAAGGAATTTCAAAAAAGTTACAACCCCTTCGTAAAGGACCATACCAAATAATTGCAAAACCCACTGATGTCACATATAAAATCACCGACTCAGATAAAAAAGAAATCGTTCAACACCGAAATAACCTATTACCTTATTACCCAAAAGAATACGCACTCCGCGAACTAACTCAATTATATTCTTTTACAGGTTTAAAAGTTATTCAAAATAACCCACATACGGACAACATAACAAAGGAACAAAATGATATTCACCTCGGAAATCAAAATACAAAATCAAACACCACAAAAAACAATACAAAAAATCTCGATCAAAATACATCTCAAAAAGAACGAAAAAATAGAAAAATGACAGAACAAATAATACCCCAAAAACAAATCGACAAATCAGAACATAGAGAGTCTTCACGACTTAGAAATCAACCACGTAAAAATTATAAAGTATTCATCCCACAATCTAAAATATTAAAGAAAGTTGAATTTCAAAAACAACCTTAAATTCTACATTTAAAAATCTTTGCACCTCTGAAACATTTCACACTTTCATTTTTCAAGTTAACATGCTGATAAACACGCAGCGATTCTAGTTCAAAATTAGCCAATAGGATTCATCCAATCCGTCACCTTCTATAACTTTAACACAAACCAACTAGACGAAAAATATTAAACTCCAGGCATATCTATAACTATAACTCTACGACCTCCAGGTCAAAAATAAGCAAACCACTCCAACTTGACAACTAAAATAAATATCACCATAATATCATAACCCTCCCTTATCTAATAAACCAAAGATCAACAATTTTTCCCCAACTCAGCCCTCAAATACCCCCCAAACAAATATGTTAAATTAGCCTAAAGTAAAAGAACGACCATTTTATTTAGCCTAAAGTATAAAAATCTCAAAAATACCCCAGATCATTTGACAAATGAAAATAAAGACAAAGAAGACCTCCCGATCACCATAAAAATTGCCCCCAACAATTTTTTACAAAACTCAACCCACTTGTCAAAAAACTAATAAATAATCCGACCACACTTGAAAATTGCCCCAAACAACAAAAAATATTCGATCACGAAGCCATTTCTTAAATGCTCTTCTATCAAACAGTCACTAAAATTATCACAAACCTCAAACAATTTTTTACGATACTTGAAACTTTCATAATATTTCTTTTTGATATCCTTGAATCTTTTCTAATACTCTTAATCATTTTTTGTAATATTTTTTTAATTTTCTACACTATATTCGAACTATTTCTCCAACTTTCAAAAACCCTTGATTATATCCACAGGTACGATTTATAAAATTGTCTAAATGATACGAACTATTTTCAGTAGAACTGATATTTTTCTACTATTTGTAATTTTCATAACATTTCTATCATCCCTCATTTTGACTATATGCAAATGTATAAAGAAAGCAATCATCACATTCGCTCTAGCAACAATCCTCCTAATTCTTTTCTTAGAAGAATACTTTAATAAACATTAACTTTTTCACTAAAAGAATAGACCAAAAGCTATCAAAAATTGCTACCCAAAAGTCACCAAGTCAGTCTTCACCGACATCATCCCAAGATACCCCAACAACACCTTCAACTACCAATAATCCTCAAACATCTACACGAATTTCCTTTCAAGATAACCCATACACTTTTGAAGAACGACACGCTCGTTTATCAGAACCACTAGAACCAGTTCAACGACAAGCACCTCTAAGCGAACCAACATATAACTTATACCCAACACTACCACAAGAATTAAGTAGAATAAGAAATCCTAGTCAAAACCAAAATACAGTCGAAATAAATAGACAAATTATACATCCTCGACGGAACAGGAATTTTCTAACTCCCCGAGTTCATTTTGATATACCTCAATCCCCATCACAAAACACTCCAGAAAACCCCATTGGTATATTACCAGAAACCCCTACGCTTCTTTCACAACGTAGCACCTCAAGCCTACCATCAGATTACTTAGCTTCAACACCAACATCTGAACAAATACGTGAAAATCCCTTTAACCCCCCAAACCAGGCATCACGACTACCATATTGGACAACACATTCATTTACACAAGGTGAATTAAATTTAGTCAATGATCCAATAGATATTTCTACGGATACAACAACATCCTCATCACTACCAGAAACATTATCACTACCATCAACACCATCAATAAGCCAGATTTCACCACCACCTTTTAACTTAAATTTTCCAAATAATCTCGACGCAAGATATCGAGAACAATCATCAACAAATATCCCTTTAAGACTAGATTGGAATACATTTACAGCCCCTCCACCATTATTTGGACAACATCTAGAAAGTAATCGCCTCCACAACTGGGCACTTAATAGATTACAATACCGACAAGACATTCACGACGATATCCGTGATCACAATATCCAAATACTCCAACAAAACAGTTTACAATTAAAGTTTGAAATCACAGTTAAATTAAACAACATTACTCAACATCCCTACCCATTAAACCCACCAAACATAACAGCTCAATCACTACCACCACCATTTATAACCACTGAAATAATATATAAATACGACAGATATACCAAAAAAACAATTGGTTACATCACATTTTATAACCCATACTCAGGATTATCATACACATGTATATTCTAAAATTATTAATTTTTCTCCAACTCCTTTTTCTAGTAATCTCAAATCAAAACATAAACCCTTCTCCCCGCACAGGACCCCAAGATTTATTAGTAACACATTACGATTGTGAAGAAAACGAACAAAAAACACTACACAAGTATGCAATAAATCAAGTATCACAGTGCGAAACAGAACCCCAAGCCATAGAAACTACAAATGTCATAGCAACACTTTATTCAAAAGCCCGAGCAACTACAGTTATAGGATATAAATTCACAGCAACATTTTCTGAAAAGAAAGTACATTGTTCACAAGTCTCAAAAGGAAATAAAAACCGACTTGACCATGAATCATTCTACCAGAGTAATATAGAACGACTTTTACATCTCAATCCCGAAGATTGTAAAAACGAGTTACTCCGACTAAACATCACAAAAAATAAAAACACAGATAGAAATTTAGTATATTTCCAAATTTTTCAGATTCTGTACATCAAGCAGAACTTGAAAGATATCAAGGACATATAAAATTAGATGAAAAATACCCATACAACGGCGCACACGGACGATTAACCTATGACATGCACGATAAACACTGTATACCACACATTGGTATAAATGACCCATCAAACTGCAAAGCAGACACAAAAAATAAAGGATACCAAGAAATAATGTTTTTCGATTGGAAAATACAACTCGAAAAAATACAACTCACACGAGATTTATCAGACAACACAATGATTTATCAAGGAATTAGATTACCTTGTAAAAACGACGAAGGTTATTGCGACCCTACAACCAGAACACAAGCAACAATTGTTTGGTTCCCCGAAGACACATGTACAACATTTCAAGTAGCAAAAATACACGCTCGTATGATAAAATTTCACGAAAAATATTTTATACAATCAATACCATATGAACAAGTAAATCCATTACGAAAAATAAGTTCTAATTTTCGAAACATTCATAATATAGAAAATAAATTAACACGTTTTCAAATATATCAAGAAACAGAACTTGCATGTAAATACAGAAACCCACTTCACAAAACACAATACTCTGAAATATTAGTTGAATACGAAAATGGATTCGACATGACCACTGGAAAAATAAAAGTCGACCCATACGCCACAAGTCATCCCCTAAACGAAGGAACATCATATATACCAGTTAATTTTCAAAAGAATACAGGTCAACCTGGTGGACATTTAAAACCCCAAAACGATCAAAGCACACGTTTACAAGAACTATCACTAATGAATAGTACATATTTTGGTAATATCCACTATGATATTCACTTAGATATGAAACTAGACTACACGATTAGCCGAATTTTTCAAGAAATGTCACTCTCCGAATTAGAAACATTACACCAACTATGCGAATTAGAAAGAACACAAATATTACAATCACTTGCACTAGCAGTATTAAAAATACCCTACGCAGGATATTTACTATCAGGAAATAGATCAAATTTTTTAGACTATGAAGGAAACATCTTATGGTTTTATACTTGTACTAAAAAAGTATCACCACTATACGTTTTTGAAGATAAACGATGTTATAAAAGAATCCCTATCATTTATAAGAATAAAGTACATTTCGTTGACACACTTTCACGAAGAACCTATTTCTGGGATACCGCAGTTCCATGTGGATCAGAAAATAGCCACAACGTAGTACAACTAAACCCTGATGAAGATAAATATTACCTTCTCACCCCATATCCCACATTAATGCAATCACTCAAAAAATTTTCACCAGAAAGAATTCGCGCTATCGCTCGAAACCCAAATATAGACTTACAATCAATAGGAATATACTCAAAATCAGATATTCAACATCACATTAGAACACAACAATTCCAGGAATTATTAACACAAATGGACACAATACAAAGACAATCAATTGACCAAAACTTACGCAAACTTGCCGAAACCGCAGGATTTGCAGACATCTATACGCAAGACTATAGCGGATATTTTAAAGACATTAAAGATTATATATATATCTAAACGGTGAAAAATACCGTCCCCAAGATATATCACCTATCAATATTTTTAGCTTTGTTACACTCAAGAATGAAATTCTTGATTTTCTAGGATGGCCCTACTACATCTTAGAAAAACTAACTATTTTATACGCAATGTTTAACTTTATTGGATTTCTTTTTTCACTCTTAAAAGGAATCTATAACACATGTGCTATACACACACAAGTCAATAGACAAGCAAGTGTAGCACGCATACTATTTGCAGGATTTTTTGGAATATTTTCTACATCTATAAACAAAATTCTTTTAGACGCACAAATAAAAGAATATAACACAAAAGTAGCAACAAGACAGAACACATACGACGAAGAACATAACAATGCAGACACAACACCAACAGCACCACAGTTACCACCCCTACCACATACCCATCCATTATCCCTAGTCCCACGTAATTTTCGAAATTTAGCCATAACACATAATAATTTTAGACCAACCATATCACAAAGTCCCATCCAACATATAATGCCACACCACTCACAAGATGAAAATACTTATGAACAAATTATAGAACAACCCCATACCACCGCTTTTCAGTCTCAAAAAAATAATTTTTTTAGCCCACGATGAGCCGAAAACTTGGATCCCTACACCGATCAAATTCCCACCCAACCAACCTCACCACTCCAATCCCAATAATACCACTTTTTGCTTTTCCGCCACCCGATTTCCCATCCAGTAATGTAACATCCGGCATGAATTCCGATACTAATTCACACATCTCAGTTTTATACTCCATCTCACAACTCAATAACCCGAATATTGAAACCCCCGATGAATTTGCCGACTCTGAACCATCTCCATCAAATAATTTTCACACCAATCCCTTAAATTTTTCCCAACCCCCTTTTCAACCCATACTACCAAATAACCCTGACCCAACCAATTCTACACCTTCTTATGCTTCCCAAGTCACTCCAACCTACTCCTCACTTCACTCAAACCAATCATCTCATTCTTCAGACACCCCCCGAATCTCCCCAGAACTAGATAATTTCATTACCCTACAACAACAATCCTATCACCTTGACACCCCAACCATAAACCAAATCTCATCCACAATAGATTCATCCAACCCTCCTACCCCTACACCCTCTTCAATTTATACTGATTCATTAGCACCATCATCCACAACTACTGTATCTTCACTCAGCACTAATAGAGCTTACCGCACTTTTAAAAGGAAGTTCCCCAACCATCCTTTCCCAGCGAAACCAGGAACAGCCCGTGAATATATCAACCATCCACAACACACTAACACAAAAGAATTTTTAGCTATTACCTTACCCTCATTTCCACAATACACCTTAAACACCCCTCATGACACTAACGAGACACGTAACTTTGTAGACGAATACGTTTTAATGCCTACCCTTCCTTGGACCTCATATTATCATTTTACAAATCCCCTTTGCTTACCTTTATCTAACACTCATATCGATATAGAACGAAATAAGGACATGCTATATCGACTCACTACACCACTAACACCTAGACAATTTACTTACATTGGATACAAAAATCACTAAAAACACACACTGCACCCCGAGCTAATGAATATACACTAGAATATTACGATCATAACATCATCAGAACTAACCAAGATCAATTCTTAGACGACGATCGCTTCGCTAACCCACAAATCACCGAGAAATTTTTCATTAAAACACCATATGTATTTACACTAAATATCTTCGATCGCAAGTTTGACCACATTATCTCAGAAGCACTATCAGACACGCAAGCCTACGAAAGTTTTAAAGAACGCTTCCAAATATTTTCACTAACCTTTCGTTTCCTTGCACCACATGAAAGAGATTTGCACTGCTCACACGATATTATGTTGCGCACTAAACAAACACACACATATACTTATTATCGTTTCATCCAAAATCACTTTGACCTACACACTCCCTCCAGACAACCACACCATCGTTTTCAATTCATCAATTCCAAATACACCTCACCATTCTTTCTTAACTTCACATATTGCATTAAAGATACTAACCTTCATGGTATTCTTCGAAATTATGATCCCATAACCCAAATGTATATCTTTTGTCCCATCACCAAGACCTTCAACGCAGAAGAATCCCGACCCTTCCTCATCCCACACGAGTTTGTACAACCTATAGAAATCCCCATTTTAGAATTCATCCATAACACTAAATTCAACCACAAATTATATAATCTAATCCAAAACACACCTTATGAATTTGCAGTTGGCACTGAAGAACTAACCACCATTAAGGCACTTCAATTGCTTTGGCCACTGCTTCAAACTAAAAATATCATCCGCATATTAGCCAAACTACTAACAACTTCAGATCTCATCCACGACATTTTCCCCCACGGTTTCTTCCCCGACGACTAACAGGTAAGTATGAATTATACATATTACTAATTAATTCAAACATTAGAAACTCACCATTCTTTATCCATGTTTTCTTTAGAATTTTAGCCTTCATCCTAGATCATCTGAAAAATTCACAAAAGAAAAATAAAAAATAGCAAACTTCTTCAAAACTGTTTAAGACCCTATTAAATTTTTGCACCAACAATTAAATAAATATAATACCAATGCAGTAAATTAATTTATAAATTTTTCCCCCACCAGCAGTAAATCTAATAATGATGAAAATTTGTAACTTAATTTCCCCCAACAACTAGCAGTAAAATTAAAATTCTATGTAGTAAATTCATAAGAAGCAAAAGCAGTACTAACCTTTTGATATTTTCATTCACTCGCATAAAAATTCTATCCAAACTCGCACAGCTCGCCCACGAAGAATTGTTTAAAGTAATGAATTTCAGTTCCAAGCTTTCACACTCGATAACTCTAACACAAGATAACATGTTTCAAACTTTACTTTAACCCGGTTGGAAAGGAATTATATACTAAACAAAACTAACCAATGCAGCTTACTAAACACCACAACACATAGCATAACAGCATGACTAAGAAAAGGAAACCAACGGTACCCAAACCGGATTAACCCAGTTTAAAACTGGATAATTTATTCTTTTGAAGACTATTATAAAGTCTAAGAAAGAAATAATAAAACACAAAAAAGTCGAAAGACAAACCCATACCACAAACAATTTGATTTTTGAAAAAAGGACACAACCAACAAAACATAAGAAAAACCACAACAAACCCAACATAAAACGTTGTCACATAACAGGACCTCTCACAAAAACCGCATGCAATCATACTCCCACTCCTGGCCTAACCCACCAGGAAGGACGTCCTGAGCATGCTCTATAGCCGGCCTAACCCACCGTGCTACATCCACGCTTTGTGACCACACTCCTATTTTTAATAAGAGCTACTCAAGGGTGAGTAACTCTTCAAAATAACTGAACTAAAACAAAAAGCTTTTGTGAAAACAACTAACTAAAATCATAATTAAAAAATATTAAACTAATAAAAGTTTTATAAAATGTAAATTACATTATGCAATACATAGATCAGAATACAACACCAAGGACGAACATCCAAAGACAAAACGACCCTACTACACTCGAGAAAGAATGGCCAACTACAATCAATATGCCGCCCACAATCACAACTCAAAGGATTTAGAGTACGACTTGACTTCGCAGAAAAGGACTTCATTGAACTAGACCAATGACCACCTCGATGTTCAAGTATACGTACAGATCCGAGTAACCAGGCATCCCCTCCACGCACAATCTCCACGCCATTCCCAGACAAGGTCAAACACAAAGAAGTTCTCACCAATGAAACAGAAAAACCTGACATAGCCAACCATTCTGAAATCAGATTTGAGTTTGTTGCGAAAACCCAGTCGTTGTCTTGAGAAGACACAATGATTGAATCTGGGACTTCTCTAATAAGAAAACCCAGAAGAAATAAGATGTTCGCCAAATACCAACGTCCATCATCCATCTTTCGAATTGCAGAAAAACTATTCTAAAAAACTCTGTAAAACCCGGATGGGTGGAACCTGATCTAAACTACATTTTATGATTGGATAAATTAGATATTTTACCAATGTAAAGTATTTAATATTAACCAATCATGATCCATCTAACTAACAATCCACTTATTTGTAAGTGCTGAAATTACTTGTAATTTCAGCACCAGAGAGATTTGAATTTAACTTAGAAATTAGTTGAACTCTCCCGAGTACTTCAGCAGCCGCAATAAACCAGTATACCCTAGATCTATTGAGCCTAGCAGAGACTAGTTAAACAACCTGAGACTAGATAGTATAAGAGTAAGATTAGGATCGGTATTAGACTAAGAAGTTGCACGAATCTATCCGGCCGAAAATAAGATAGCGTGACGAGCAGACGGTGTACCCTATCCGAAATTACTCTATGAGTTATACCCATCGATTATAACTCATTTGGAAAGATTTAGTTAAAGTAATTAGAACGAAGTGTATTGCGACCCTCTAAGAGAGCGAAATTTATTGCGTCTTTATTATCGCAAACCTAACTATAGCTGTCAAAGTGGTCCTAAAACTGAGCTATTATAAATTTTCTAGCTGTTATAAATCATTCGCAGAAGGGCTGAAGGCGCGAAAAGTTCAACAAATTTGTCAAATAGTCAGTGGTATGTCGGATGGGTTAAATCACAGAAGAAGTCCAATTTCTGGTCATTTAGTCAAGTTGTACAATAAGATTTATGAGTATTTAAAACAAATTTTGTTCTGAGGTAAAAACTGGAAACATTTCCCAAATTTTGTTAAATGACTGGTCGGATTTTTTGATTTTTTCAATTGCGCAATTTGAAAAATTCTGCTCATTCTCTAGACAAATTTGCAACAGTTACTCAATGAGATGAATTCCTACGGCAGCTGCAGGTGGAAATTGAGGTTTTAAGATAAATTTCAATATGATCCCTATGGGCCGTTTTTTCAAGTTTTTCGGTACCGCGAAAACTCGCTACAAAAGACAACCATATCAAAAAATCTTCCGCAAAACTAAAGAAAAGTGAAAACTGGCAAAGTTTCAAAATTAGTTTAGAAATTGAGATTTTTGGTAAAAAGTCGCCGATGGGCTCGCTATACCCACGTCGTCGCTTCACGGCGATGACCGACTCTTAATTTCATGTGAGGGTATTAAGCGTCTCAACAATCGACATTAAGTAACAAAGCAATGGCAAGTAAAACACGCTTGCTCTGCTTCGCACCATTTCGCTCACATCCGACACGAGAGGATAGTAGTATTGTATCGTGTCCCGGATCCTAAGGGGGGGTCCTTCCTAAGGGGGGGGGGGGTCCTCACGTAAAGCAAAATCCTAGGAAAGGGGTCCTTAATTTTTTAGAGGACCCCTATCCTAGGATTTTGTAAATGATCGCAAGTTCCCACCCCTAAAGTAAAAGACCCCCTCCTTAGGATCTTGTTAAGCTGAGCTCAACAACCGGGACGCGATACAATAATTTCTTCTAATTCCTTTGAAAGCGGTCCCTTTTCCCGCGATAATTAAAATTAATCGTCCTAATTCCTGAACTTTTCTTTTTTCGTCCTAGTTTCATGTGGATATCATTTCCTGGCTTTCTTTCTTTTCGTCAAAGATTTGTCATGCTATTAAAGTTTGTTATTCAAAACAAGCCTAAGGATTTCACACATTTGTTTGAATTAACACTTGGTTTGCGTCTACTAGTTTATTTGCCTGAAGCTATTTATGTTAAAACAGTGATTGAGCTCAATACGAGTATTTTATTAGTTGTAAATTGGTAAAAACCAAAACATATACAAGTCGAAGTATAAAAAGGACGAACAGTAAAAATCATCTGAAAATGTATGTTTCAGACTTTAATGTTTATTGTTTTGGTTTTCTTTGCGCTGTTTTTTAGATGGTCGTTCTTCTGAAGCTTCAGATAAAATAAATGGTTTTTTTATAGGGGGACGTTCACGGACTCGGCTACTAGAAGCTTCTTCTTCTTCTTGCAGCTCTGCTTCTGCGTAGGGCCGCTGTAAAAATCCTCAATCCGGAAGTGTAAAATCGGGAGAACTGTTATCAGTTTCATTGTATGAGTTGACCCACTCGGTGTCCATGTAAATGTCTTCTAGAAAAGCATTTTCTTCAGCGGCTTTATGGCCAAAGGGCACTGTCGAAATTCCGTCGAAAAGTAGAAAACGTTTTGAGTCGAATGGTGATAATGCAAGTTTGTTTTGTTTCACTGTCATATTGGTGTGACCTTTCGAAACTATATTATAGTTGTAATTCTCATTGTTTTTCCAGTGAATAATGTGTCCCTGAAGGTTTGGTGGACCAATTCTCTCTGTGCACTCCGTTTAATTCCTTTGGCACTCAATTTTTGAGTGCCTTCTAAACAGAAGCAAAATTATTATTCTTTTCTACAACGTAGGGGATAGCTTCATTTCACTTCAGCCACTCAATTTATACCGAACAAAATTTGATTCATTTTACCAAAAAAGAGCAGAAGACTCCAAATTATGATTAAAAAAGTGGAAAAAAGAGGGAATATGTTGTCAGATAAATCAACGTTTAGGCAACATTGTATAATGTTGCCTAAATCAGCTAAATGCCCATAGTTCAATGCAACAAATTAAGGGGTGTAGGTAGGTTGGTGGTGGTATTTTTGTTCTGTAAAAGGTAGGAAGGGGGGGTGGAAGGGTGACTTAAATTTTATTTACCATTAAGGACGACCGAATATAGTTTCGGTTTTAGGGCGATGAATTCTCTGATCGGCTTCCCACCAGTCTCGTCTTTGAACTTCAGCACAACTTTCTTGTTGGTATCATCGAACAAGAAATGGTCCTTATCGTAATTTGAAAAGTCGAAATCAGCTTTTATTTTCTCCAAGTCTCGGTAAACGTCATCAGTTTTTATAGCGTAAAAAAACTATCCGTGTCGGAGTAAAGGAGTTCCAAGTTTAGATTTGGTTTCATTTTTTGATAATGAAACTGAAACATGAAACACTTGGCGAGGTCTAGGATGGTCGCACCAACTATCATAGGTTTATCCCACAATATTTTTGTTACTGAAAAGCTAATTGTGGCTAATTGATCGTCAATGATTTGAAAGCTTTTCATTGTGCTCAGAGCTGTTTTTTGTAAAAGTTCTCTCTCATTCCTTACAATCTCCAGCTTCTTTCTTCCTAACTTAGACTCCATTGTCTTACCGAAAGCTGAATTAACAATTAGCTTGTAGAAGTTCTCCTGGAATTTATTTACCGCGGCTTTTCGTAGGCGGGTGTTGAGGTCGACAAAGGGTGCCATCCAGTGACTTTGGCGGAACTGAAGAACTTTTCCGAGGTGAGTTATTTTCATTCCCAGCTCATGGTACAATTTTAAGGTAAGGTAGTGCAAAACATAACCTTCTTTAGGATGCAAGGTCTGTAGAAGCTTTGGCACTTTTGGCAGTGTGGTGATTCCCAATTTTCCCAACATGTCGACTTGCTCGTTGCTCATTGCACCGATGTCCACTACTTCACGAGAGGGGGCAAGGGGGTAATCAGCAAAGAAGTCGTGAAGCTCTTCGGGTATGGTTAAATTGACTTCAACTATATAACCCCACTCTGAGGTTTCGCTGGTGAGCAGTATGTCTGCCAGACTTTTTTCAACTATTGAAAAATCGTTTAAGGGCAAAGGGCAGTGTTTCATTATCCCCCCGTACAAATTGTTTGCATCAATATTGAGGATGTAGCTTGATGGTTCTGAGGGCGAAAAATCGTCGAGGTGTTTATTGTTTGCTTTGTAAAATCGGCGCGCGTAAACCGACGACATGCCTCCTCGTATCATTCGCTGCACAAGGTCTAGATGTTCACGGTCCGTTAAGAGTTTCAGGTCGGGCTTACAAACTTTTAGAAAGGCGTCCCCGGAAAGGTTACTTGCCGTGAAGTAACAGGCTCAATCCAGCCCGTATGTTTGATAGCAAACTTCACGAAAAGCTTCGAAAACGGAAGCAAGCAATAGCACATCTGTAGTCAAGTACAAGTCGTGGTAATCACCAAGTGAGCCACACTTCAGTTCGGTGAAAACTTTAAGGGCATGATTGTACTCGCTTCTTGAAACACTCACATCCCCTCCTGTTAGACTATTTTTCCACATTGCTCGTGGGGGAAGGCGAGTTTCTCGGAATTTTTCGAATGAGTTGAAGTATGAGTAGGGGTAATGCCCTTTCTGTTTCAACAGACTGACTTTTTCACGTGAGTGGCCGAGTTTTTCAAAATAGTTCTCCAGCAGAAAAAACTTTTCGTTGGGCAAATTATCGACAAGTTTTGCCAACGATGCTAGCATGAACCTATACGAATCGATGAATCTCAGATTTTCGTAGAGTTTTTTGATTTTTCCGTTTTTATCCGTGTACGTTTTTATGTAGACTGAGATTGTCAAGGATATATATTTTTCTTCAGATGCGGGTATTACGGAAAAAGTGTTTTCCGAATCGCTTTTTGCCAGCGCTTTGATTATAAAGTGTAAATCATAATTTGACAAATTATGAGCTACCACTGGAATGTAATTTGTTGTTTTTCTATTAACGTTACACTCATTGTGTGCCCAACCCAGAAACTTGTTGGTGTAATGGCAATGATCAAGTACACTTGATCATTGTCGGAAAAATCATTCTCGCATATCCAACAAATTGTAGCATCTTCCCGTTCCTGGTCTGTTATACCAGTGAAAGTGTAATATTTCCTTTTTTCTACGTAAATTTGTCTCGCTAACGATTCAAGGGAGCTAATTAGCTCTTCCATCACATTCGGTCCTCTTTTAAGCTCAAACTTTAACAGGTCTTTTTTCCCAAATTCGATTACTGCTAACGCGTAGCCGCACGGTTGATGGATTTCAATTGTTTGCGTGCTAGACTTTCGCGGATCAGGTTGCGGTCCGTATACTGGTAAGAGCAGTGACTCCAAATCAAAGTAGATTACTCTGGGTACGTACCAACGAGCTGTTAAGTTTTTGAACTTGTGGTCATCTTTTCCCGGCTTGGGCATTGTTATGACGACATCTTCGTCTTGGTAGCACAGTTCTTGATGTCTTCTCAGAGTTTCGAATGAAGCGCATGTGTGGAAACATTTGCGACAAATCTCAGATTGAAATCGGTGCACTTTGTGCCGCACGTACTCGACCAGTTTCTGGAGATCACTTATCAACACATAGTGATATTTTGATCCATCTGTCAGCAGCAACAAGTCCACAATCAGGCTAGTAGTGAATCTGCTCGATACTCTTATGGGCAACAATTCGCCATCGTTGTACCTGAACAGAAAAATAATTTTTATACCTAGGTTTGAAATGAAATAAAAAGGGTGTTTGAATAGGTGAAGAACATTATTGAAGGAATTTTAAAATTTTTAGAAGGCAATTAGAATTTGCTTACCGGAAGACGTTGATTTGACAATTGTTCAACTTTTCAAATCTGTCCATATCCATCAGACCCATTGGCATTTCGTATTCCCCATTGATTTTCACAATTCCTTCTTTGTCGAGATTGTAGGTTGAGACTTTGTTTTTCTCCAGCCACCGTCTAGATGTGGGGTAGAGGGCCGGCTCATTCACATTGTGATATGCGGCAACAAAGCAGTAGAGAAAGCAACGGTCATCATCTTTAGTGTTGATATTTGTGAGCAGAGTAGATGCTGCGCTGAGTGCATCAGGTAGCTCGAGGTAGGATCCTGCTCTTATTGGTGAGAAGGCCGCGAAACTGATTTGCAATTTTTCAATTCTGTCAATAATCCATCCGCTACCATGAGAAGAGAACGAATTGACTTGGTTGACCATATGTTCAATCAGTTCCAAGAATTGAACCCCAGCTATTCCCTCGAAGTACACTGTCAATGTCTTAGTGTTCAGAAACAGCATGGTCCTTTCGAAGTTTCCACTGTCCCCGTCTTGCACAGTGGGAATTTTGATAATTCCCACTTCCACGTGGAATTGCACCTTGTTCGGACCCTCTTTGACCCTTTCCAGTATAAGAGCATCTATTTCCTCCTTGTTTTGCATCATGACTTGAAGCAAATCCATTTCTTTTTCACCAACTTTGAGATCGTATCGACGCAATTTGCCTCTGAACGCGCTTTCCGTTGGGGCAGCGGAAGACGTCGTCTCAATGCCGTCCCAAACTGGCAATGCGTGCTTCTTCAGCAAGTGTTGTCCATAGCTTTCCGCGGTTAGAAATATTGTATGGCAATAGATACAATGACTATTCGAAGTCATGTCATGTACCAGCTCGACGTGCTCTCGGGCTTCCGACAAACTCTCGAATGACTCGAGACACTCATCGCAAACAGTTTGAGGAGGAGGGGGAGGAAGGATCTTGTGAACTTTTTGCTCATGTCGTCTCAAGTTCCTTTTAGAGCTCAGTATTTTTCCGCACTGGTGGCAAGGAACAGGTGTCGCGATAGAAGTAGAGTTCGGCATTGTTTGTCGAAGTTACTGAAGTAATTCAGGAAAATTTCAAGAAGTAGAACTGGTTATGAAAAAGCAAAAGCGAGAAGTGACTAGCACCAAAAAAACTTTGCGGGTAAGGGCAAGTAGAAGCCATTAACGAGAGTTATACTTCGCCGTCTCGGTAATAAGTACTTTCCTTTCCAAAAACAGGGTTTATTCTAGCTTTAAGCTCTATATGTCTCATCACTCTGCTCAAGTGCAGGGGTTTTGTATACTAAAAACTGATTCATTTACAGCCTCAAACTTTTGCTGTTAATTTTAAGGGTTAGCGATAAAGTTTTGGCTTTTTTTAGGGGACTGGTTTAGACTTTCAATTAACATTTCAGCACTAAATTACAAAATTTAAAGCTTAGAATGATTCAGATAGAGCCTAAAACTTTTTCTGACTAATTTTAACCGTGAAACAGTAATTTCCTAATGATTTCAAGCCCAGTTCTTGGTTTGCGTAAATAGGTATAATAAAAAGTAGAAACATGAGATAAAAGTATTCAGAAAGTAAAGCCCTCAACTAACTAATTAAGTTGAAATAAAATAGTAAACTTAAAAAATGAAAATTTTGCAAATTCGACACCTTGATAGTTACCGATGCATGATAAGCATAGATTGTCATTTGAATGTGTAAAAGATATCGGAATCAAAGTTTCCTTCATGTCATTCAGTGTCCCGTGAAACATTTCATATCATGTCCTTCGAAATATTAAGGCATGGCCGTTTGGTTTAAGGGGCAATAGCTAACCCGGCGTTGCTCGTCGCTACGCTCCTCGGGAACGCCTCCCGTTCTGTAATTTCAAGTGAAATTTTTTTTTTCAAAATAAACGAAAACCTCAAACTTTTTGTTGTGAAAAAAGAAAAAGTAATGTTTAAAAAAGTATCTTTTAAATCTATCAACAAAAAAACTAGTAAGTTTTGTGGGACCTCGAGCACAGTTCTACTGGTCAAGTTCGAAATTTAAAAAACATAATTTTTTAACTTCTTTTTTCCTTCATTTTTAGCTTGAATTATTCGTTCACGTTTTATATTCAAGTGAATGTGGTTTGAAATTTTTAGGAGCTATCTGATACGTAATTAGGACAAGCGTAGAATTAAAAAAAAACATTTATAGCCCAATCAATGAGAGTAGACGCTTAAAAAGTTGTGATTTTTTGAGAAAATCTGATTTTTGTGAAAATATTGAAAAAAAAAATTGGGAAAAATTTTTTTTCTCTCCAAATCCATTGAAACTACCCTCAATCAATTTGCCATGAATTTCTGTGCAGGGTTAAGGGTCATGTTCATTTTTCGAAAAAAAAAAACAAATTTTTTTTTTCACATTTTTACCAAAAAATTGTCCGTTTTACACCCAAAACATGTATATGAATGTAATATAATGCAGATTTATGGCTTAAAACACTCTCTGTTACTTTGCGTAAGACCTGGCTAACCCCACCGGGCACAAAGTATGATGAGAGAGAGGACAGAGAGTGTTTGATAAAAAAGCCAAATAAATATGGTTGGACTACCAACAAGAAAATGTTGGACCCTTCCATATTTATCTTTCTTTTGAAAAGAAAGCGATATCCCGAAAAGGATATTTCAAATGGGGTTCACTACTGAGCAAGTGTATTTATCTCTCTCTCTCTCATTCTTTCTCAAACAACAATTTTAGCGTAAAATTATTCTCGATTTGTGATTTTTTTTTTCTAGTTTTTCTCTAAGATTTTGCTGAAAACTTTACGGGGCAAACTTTAATTGATCTATTAAGTAAAATAAAAACTGAGACAAAAAATATACACACAGTAATGTTAAAACAGCTTAGAAGTCAAATCAAACAAAAATGAAAATATAAAACCTTGGAATAATATTTGAAACAAAGGAAAGTTTTTTGTTTAAGTTATTAGAAACCTCGAAACTGTAGTTTTCTCTTTTTTGGCGCATAGCAAGCTGCATTTGGAGGAGTGCCTTGAATGAGATCTGGGGTGACTAGATCAATTGTCTCCGCACTAGATGAAACCCGAGCATCCGAATAGGAAGTTGATTGTTCTGGAGTTGAAACTGCTCCCCTAACAAACGACTCGGGAGACATTGCTGTCGGAATATCCCAGTACGCTTCGCGCTCTGCATAGTCACGAATACATCCCTCCTGATTTTCATACAACGGCATTGACTCGCAGTCATACGCGAAGAGAATTTTTCTTGGAGACTGCTCGAGCGAGGTTGTGTCGTTTATCTCCGTCTTTTCTAATGCCGGATAGCTCTCGTGAATAGTGCAACTCTCGTACATTCGTTTTCGATTCTGTCTAAGTAGATCGATGTGATCAAGGAGGTAGTTCGGTAGCATGATATGACTTTTTGTAGTCCATTCCTCGTTTTGATTCTCGTCGTTTTTTCGGGGAGCCAAGTCATTGAACGGACTTGCTGTAGACGGAGAGACTCTCTCTTTCTGTTGATGGATGACTGCAATCGACTCTCTCGTGTATGTTTGGTAGATAATTGTTCTTTCTCGATCAGACACTGAGATTATTTGTAAAGGACTAGTCATGACTTGAAGAGGTTTAAAGTTTTGTTAAAATGAAATGACTGAACTACCGAAATGAAATTGAGAGAATGAAAAGTATGAAAAGTTTATTAATGAGAATGAGATCAGGAAAGGGGTGGCATAGTTCAATTAGGTCAAAGCTAATAACTTTTTAGGCAAGGCTATCAAATTTTATTCATTCTTTTAAGCATGACGCCTGAGGTCATGTTAGGAATGAATGTGAAAACCCGATTTTTTAGATTTATGTGACAGCTTTATTATAGTGGCTACGGGCGAAAGCACTCAAAATCACGTTTTCATGATAGTTTGCCAGACAATCATTGTTATGCTGTTAGAAATTCATTACCATGATTCATAACAGTCATTAAAATAACCGTCACAATAAATAACACTAGAAGACTTTTAGAGTATAGCCTGGGGAAAAAGTAACTAAATACCCACATAAAAAGAGGTTTATCGTTAAAGAAATTATATCCTTGGTGATTAAGTCTTATCAATATGGCTTAGGGCGCTCGTAAACTTTATCACCTAAATTTTTACTTTGAGAGCGCATGATCTGTCTCGTATACTGTGATCAGTCATTCTTCAACGTTCCACTCTAAAAACCAGTTGGTTGTTATTCATTTATAATGTACGCTTCTCTTGACACGGATGTAGACTATTTCGATGATTTTAGGGATATATCTTCGAATGATAAAGGTTTAGTTAGAGTCGGTGCAAAAACATTCGCACAGACCGGTACTTACATAACTATCAAATTGTACAAAAAAGACGAAGAAGGAACTTTCAAGTATCGACAAGGAATAACTTTGTCAACTGGTGAATTCGAGTCCTTGGCGGACAATTACACAAAAATTAAAAGGTTGACGAAAGCAAAAACCTGCGACGTGGCTGAAAAACTTAGAAAAAAGCGAAACAAATCTAAAAAATCTTCATGCTCTGAAAAGGAATGCGAAAGTGAAAACGATGATAACTGTCGGGTTGTGTAACATTATTAACTCGTTATTCTATTGAAACTTCAAAGCAATGGTTGAAGCAATGTATGAGCAATCCCCTGATTATTTCAAACAGTTCCGTAAAAATTACAAATTTTTCATCCTGAATCATGAACCCAACTTTTCAGGCTTCGCTTCAAAAGCAAATTTTGCAGTATCCTCCCATTCGAATAAATTAGATTTTTGCAACCATTCGATTGACAACGAAAAACATTATCATGTGCTGGTCGAATTTACGAAAGAGTCTACCGATTTACTTAACAAGATGACTTCAAAAGCCTTCGTTGTTCCTTGTCTTCTCTCTACATTCAAATATTTAATTTTGGGTTGCTCCAACTATGAATTGTCTGGCCCTCTGATGGAAAAACTGAAAATAGCTGTGAATTATAACTCCATCAACAACTTAGATGTTAGTGGTGTTCCAGTTCGCAGACGATTGCCTCAAGTTTGCTTCGGCTCGCAGACTAAATCTGTTCAAACTCAAACTGACCTGATTACTAACGTAACAATTGAACGCTTTACTAACATTTTGAATGGTGAAAACGCTGCTGAGTTTTCTAAAATAATTGACATAATTTTAAGTGGGTATGGTTGTATGGAAATTGATTCAAACACTTTGTTTGTGAAATTTATCATGGAGAAGAAATTCAAGTTTTAAATATTGGTTTTCTTTCGCTCTTGTATATCAAAAAAAATGTTACTACACAAGCGGGAGGCGTTCCCGAGGAGCGTAGCGACGAGCAACGCCGGGTTAGCTATTGCCCCTTAAACCAAACGGCCATGCCTTAATATTTCGAAGGACTTGATATGAAACTTTTCGCGGTTCACATAAACTTGCAGAAAAAAAACTTTGTTGTTAATAAGAATGAATTGAAAAAAAAAAAACGAATTTATAAATTTTACAAAAACATCAATAAATTAATTTAGAATAACATATGTTTGGCAAATCTTATCAAATCATGATCATTAAGTTTGAAACCTATTGGAAATTTGTTTGTAATTATAACATGAGCAACATAAATACAATAAAGTCCGCATAACACTGAATCAGCTGATTGTATTGGTTTTTTCAACAGTAGCTGATTTCCCTCGTGAATTGTACGTCGCATATTCTTGTACACGAGGGGATAATCACATAATCGTTTACCTAGAGGATCTGCGAAGAATATCTGTCCTCCAGCTTGAGCAAAAAGCAACCAGTGGGTTCCAGGTTGATCCGATGGTGAGGCATTCATAATCATGAACGTATTATCGTTTTTCAGTACTGAAGAGCATGGCAAATCTGCCGGAAAAACACCTCTAAAGCGATGTTTCAAATGTTTACAACGGTTAATAATTTCTACTAGTTGAAGATTATCCATGTCTATCTTAGGTCATAAGAGTGTTTTTGGTAATTTTTCTATCTGAACGCACATAAACTGTTGATGCACGCTCTCCCATAAACAATAACTCGACGTTATTACCGAGACCTGCGTCAAACTTGAGTTCGAGCGAAATAGTGCAATTGGTCAATTCAGGATGAATAAAATCGTGTGAAGCCTCCTGAGTAGACGTGAGATCAAAAGCCATAATATAATGATTATCATAATTAGCGAGACTGATTCCATGACTAGTGTTTAAAACAAAATCAAGAGCCTCAAGCGTATTGTAATAAATTCTTTTATTGTCTGATGTTGAGATGGGAGTTCCGGCAATGGGTAGACCGTTTCTGTACACAATGATCTCATTCAACCCAAATTTCTGGTAATGAAAAGGGTTTGTTCTATTAGTACCCAAATATGCTTCGTTTATGCTCATTGCTACTATCATTCTTCGAACAAGTTCTTTTGCAAAAACATCCTCTTGTCGCCAGCTTTGTACTCCTGCAGTTGCGAGAAACGTTTTTGGTACTACTTCGATGTAATTGTAAACTGCCGGGTTCTTCAACAAAGTTTTTTCTATTGATGAGAGAACATAGTCAGTCACAGTCATCTTTCTGACATAGAGGTTAGCTTCGATTATTTGGACCTTGTAGTGTTTAGCTGCATCTTCAGATATGACAACAAAATCATTAGGAGAACGTCTAAGAGACAATCTTATTGTCACACCGCTAAGTAGATGCTTGTCACACGACAAAAAGTCGCAAGCAATTTTACCAAATAGCTTCAGCTCGCTCGAGGCCGCAACGAGACCTTTACGCTCCGTAACATCATCAGCTCTCCTTCCAGCACCGTCAATGGCTGATGGATTTTCTTCATAATAATAACCTTGACAAGCCAACCATGTTTTCTTGGCATCATTACCGTATGAAAACTCGGTCTCAATAAAGCTTTTATGGGCAAAATTAGCATTGGTAGTTGATATTTTTTCACCATTCAGAGACAGTGTACACTCAGAAAATAATGAAGATAAAGGATTGTTAACAAAATACGGCGTATCTCTGTTTGCCGCCTCTGTAGCATGCGTTCGAAGCACGTTTCCATTGCTTCGAACAATTCGTGCAACTATTTCCAAACGAGTACGTTGAAGATCGATGAAATTATTTCTGTCGCCGAGTACTTCAAACTCGAGCATAGGACCATCAGGAGAGTAGGAAGGTCCAATTTTTTGGGTGAATGCATTTTCAAAAGTTACAAGTAAAGGCGGTTTCTCAAATAAGTCCAAGGAGCTGTGAGTTGCTTCACTCGGGATTAAATTAGAAATCATTTTTAACCCTTGTAAAGAAATCGGAGCGACTTCTCTGTGCAGTTCGTTTTCTGGGAATGACGCGTCTCGTTTTTCGTTTAAACGCCGTCGTTCTTTTCGGATGACTTTTCCGAGATCTACTTCCTCCTCCTACTTGCTTTTTGATTGTTTTTCTAACGGTGCTTTTGAGTGCCTGCTTAGGACTTTTTCTTTTTGTTGCAACTTCTATCAGTTCTGGAGCTGCCTGAAGAAGTAGTTCTTTTCCGATTTTTTTAGCCGCGGGTATTACAAATTTTCGAGCCAGTGGAAGTGCGACTCTTCCTATTCCCAAGGCTAATGCACCGAAGCCACTGCCTCGTTGTCTATAATGCCCCGAGAAATGTGGTAGGTTTGCTTGGTTGTGGTAATATGAATCCATTTTGATCAATTGCTAAACTTTTGAAATTTCAAAGTCAGAACAACTTTTCCCCCTCCAGCGAAAGGAACAAGTTCTCCAGTTTCTGTGCGCAAGTTCACAGAAATATTGGAAATATTATTGACCAAAAGTTTTTTAAAATCCAAATTACTAAACACTTTACGATGATTCGGTTCAATTGTACATGCGTAACCGTTTTTCACTCGACGATTTGTATCAATGACTCGTAAAAGGGGTGCTTTTGTGTCTCCGACTATTTGATAATGAATTGTGTCCAGATAAATAAACATAAGCTGAGTACCAGCGCATAAATCAACGGGATAGTCAGCAATAAGATCTTGGGTAGAGAATGTGCTATGTTTCGTGCTTCCTTGTTTGTAACCTATATGATAACCAGTTCCATCTCTGACGCCTTTGAATCCAAGTAGACTAGGAATTTGCGGGCTTGAAAAAGTTATACCTTCCCAATAATGCAGCCATAAGGAAAGATGTTTGGTTATTGGATCTATTACGTAATCCAATTTCTCTAATTCTGTCTTTCGACGAATCTCGTCCAGTATTTGATCAATGCTCGTATATTCTCCTTTTGTTATTTTTGCTGTTTCTCCAAGGTAAGGTCTGGAGATCTTGTCTTTCTCAACTTTCATGCTTGCTATAACCCGATCTTTTTTGTAGTACACAATGTTGTTGTCAGTTACGTTGTTTATCTGAGTAGGGAAGGTAATTTCTGTAACTGCTACTCTCCATTCACCTTGCAAATTTATTTCTTCACTCAGGAGATTTTTGAAGTTGGCCAGAGTGTTATCTTTAAAAACGTTCATTGATGCAGATGAAACTAGGGTAATTGTGAAGGAAGGGGGAACATTATGGGTGAAAAGGCTGTCGGAAGTGCCCTCAGTCATGATTGTCCTTCTCCAGAACGCGAATTAGTTCAGACTCGTAAAATTTTCCCTCAATCGGTTCTCTGTTAGAATCAATCAAATTGTATGTTGGGGGATTTCGTGTTGGTATGTCAAAAACTTCAAACACTTCATCGGTGAACGATTGCTTGTAACCCTTGCGAAAACGTATGTCTACTTTGGCAAGTCTAACATAATCACCAACATAAAGCTTTGGACGTCGAACTAACTTCAAAGACTGTTCTGCTCTTAATGAAATCAGGCGAGGAACATCTTTTTTAGTTACTTTATTTGGTGCAAGATTTGTGACACGATTTGTTCTCGAATTAATTGCATTGACAAAATCTTGCAATTTGTCAATGTATGAGTAGGTCCATTTATCCTCCAAGTACTTATAAATAAGATTTTTCAAGGAACGGATATTTCTCTCAGCGAATGCGGACTTTTTCTCGCTCTCTGTGCTATATGTGTTTATGCCTTTCTTTTTACATAATGCTTCGAAGGACCCTTTAAACTCTGTGCCCTTGTCCACCCATACTTTTTCCGGTTGTTTTGTCGTTACCATTAGTTTGAACGCTTCTGCTGTTGTAGTAGCATACTTTGATTTCAAGGGTTGCACTCTGAGATAGCGGGACATGCAGTCAACTGCAACAAGCAGATACTTAACATCATGGTTGTACTGGGCAAGTTTATCAACAAAGGCCAGATCTAATGACCAGATTTCGTCGATATCGTAAACTATGACCTTGAGTCGCGGCGTTTTTCGGATCACAGTTCGATATTTCGTGTAAGCAGGTTCAGTATGAAGGAAATGTTTAACTTTCTTTCGCGACAAATTGCTTGCTTTTATCAAGTTGTTCACACTACCAAATAACGCGGGACCTTTGTCACTGTATTTAGTTTTCAACAATTGTTCTTCAATCTTGGTAATTTTCCCATTGTTTTGTTTGCGCCTTCGTCTTTTCTGACGTTGGAGAATCTGAATCGTTATGGGGCGTTCCGTATGAGTCAGAGCCTTCTTCTGACTCCTTTTCACGTTTTTGGTTTTGGGGTTTTCTATTACCGCTGAGACTTTTTCGTTTGTGTTTTTTACTTCTCTTAAGGTTTGCACTACTTTTTTCCTGCCAAGTGGGCGATGCTGAGCGGGTTCTTGAGGGTCCGGGTTCTCGTTTCTCTTGAGCGTTAAAAGACGCTGACTGAACCGCGTGTTTGGCATTTCGATTTATTACCAGGTTTTCATTCAAGTTGAGAGCAGTTAAAACGTTAATGAACGCCGGATTGTGTAATTTTTTCGTTGGTTGTTGTATGTCGTTTAAAAATATTGTAGCTTTAAGTCCTGTTGGTACTTTATCTACATATATCACCTCATTGTCACGGTTTATGGTTACTCTTTCTGAATTTTCTATGATTTCAAGTACGGTTTTTGCTCTAACAAATTTTTTGTCTTCTAAAACTTGTAACTGTCCTAAAATGCTTTCGGTCTGTCTATTGTGTTTCTCTTCTAGTATTTCGTCTTTAACACGTTCGACTGGTACTTCTTCGTCGTCCGTTAACAGTTTAAGCTGTTCTTGTTGGGGCTCAACATTATCCGTAAATGTTTCCTTCGTTGCAGTAGTCTTACTAGTTTGTGGAGGTAATTGGGGTCTAAGCCGGTTAAGATAGGACCTTTGAGCATTTTTATGTTTAATATTATTATCATGAAGAACACGTGCAGCATGTGGCTGCTCTTTAACATATAAATGTTTCGGAATTAGAATGAATTCTTCAGCAGTCATCATTAAGTTTTGAGGTACTTGTAACAAAAATAAAGTATTTGTCGAACTAAATGGAAGCCTTCTTTACTCAAAATAATCGCACGTTTTTTGACAACACTGGTTTTTGGAGTTATTAAGTATTTGTATGCTGTCTCGAATCGATCGATGTTTGCGATTTTAACGGGTACGTTTCCATTGACTACATTGAGCAAACATTCACAAATAAGTGTTATGATCTCACGATTTGAAGTTTTTCTAATTAATCTTCTTAGCTGGTCAGGTTTCAGTTGTACCATATGCCGCAGAATAGATAAGTTTTTCTTTTTCATTTGTGATTGGAGTAGTTTCTGCTTCAGATAAGGGTAAATAAAAAACTGTTGGCCCAGGTGGTGTGATATTTGAACAATATCTCAAACAATCTGATGTACGGGGGTCCAAGTCGATTAGAAGATGTCCAAAAGAGTCTCTGGTAGCTAATTCGTAACAGTTTCTCAAAAATTTTGATACATTCAATTGTCTTCCTAAAAGATCTAGTTGCTGAACGTCGCGAGGCGATTTGAACAGAATGATGTGTGAAGTGTTCAAATCAATCGTACGCGACCATCGACTTTGTTGAAACAAGTTATGCTTAACATATATTACATCTATCCCTCTATGTCTACCCGCTGTCGCTAACCTAACAAATTCTTTGTCATTATAGATGTCTTCACATGAATCATCGAAAACTAGAAGAACGTTTTCTAATTTTCTCACAGATTCGAATCCGTCGAATTTCATGAACTCCACATTCACTTCGCGAGAAGACACTTTTTCTGAGAATGCAGGTTGCATCTCTTTGTAAAGATATAGAACGGTTCCAAATTTAGGGTAAAAAGTATTTCCCATCAGAAGTTTCAAAATTAACTCAGTTTTCCCGGATCCTGAAGGTCCCACTATCGCCATAAAAATTCTTGTCGAAGTATCAATCACTTTATTCATATTCTTGGGTTTGGTAGTACGTAACCAACCAAGCCTGATAAAATCGAAAACCAAACTGACGTTTCTTCGCAACTTAATTTAGTGAAAGAAAGTTTGAGAATGCAGAAAGTTAGTAAAATTAGAATTACTACCATTTGCGCAACAAAAACTACTTCAGACCTTGGCAAAGTTACATTGTTACAAAACTTCCATGATTTTTTTTCACTGTTTGTCTCGTTATAAACAAACTCTGTTACTATTGTTGCGTCAGGTTCATCTACTGCTGTTGTTGCTTCTGACATTTGAGAAACTATTTATTCTACAGACTGCGTTAGACTTTTTCTCTCTGTGAATGAAGCTTGTAAAAAATTAAATTACTTTTGAGAACAGTAAAAAATTTCATAACGTGTGAAATCTCTATCATTTATGTCATGCATTTCTAAAACAAAGTTTGCTGGGATATTTGCAGTTTTTTTGTAGTACATTATTTTCTTCACAGTATCCTCTTTCACAATCGTCTTAATCTCATCTGGCAATTCACTGCTGTTTAGATCCATCTGAACTCCTGGCTGACGTTTGGGTACTAAAACTAGTTCGGGAAGATATACTCCTCGCTTGCTGGCTAACATTTCTGATAAACTTGAATCTCTGGAAGTATACAAATTGATCAATAACTGGAAAAAACCTCTTCAACGTAGACAACTCTTCTTCGGAAATTATTATTTGCTCCTTCCTCTGAACAATTCGGCCACTGCAATCAATACGCTCTATTTTCGTTAATGAAATTTTAATATCACCCTCTGGAGTCATCCACGCACAAAGCATTGAATTTGGTGATAGGTATGTCTCCACTTTCGCTGATCTCTCGCCGTTGTTCATTTTTCAACCAATCATAAAAAACCTTGGTTTTCTTCAGGGCACAATGATTCCTGGAGTTGTAATGTGGAATATGTTTATTGCAACTTGGATAATTTTTAAAATATAAGTTTTCAACCCGAGGACAGCCCAAATCATCTAGGTTTTCAATCTTTCGGTCCAAGTACTTGGCCAAAAATTCTGTCTTTTCTTTTCCTTTAGCGTAAAAAACGGCACCGGGATTTCTCAGCACAAAACTCTGAAGTATTTGATTCAAGTTTATATAAAGATAATCACCGTTTTGCCAATGGAGACCGTGCAAATAATTTGTTAACCAGTTGTAAGCTTTTTGTTCAAGCTTTGGTAGTATATTGAAATTCACTGGAGGTAGGAAAATGAGTCGATCGCTGTAGTCTGAAGTTGTTATTGCTAATTCTTTAACCACAAAGGCATTTTTCTTGTAACGAAAGCCTTCCACGTCAAGCACAACTGATCTCTCGCCTAGCATTCTAGTAAATGATAAACTTCTGGTCTTTTCAACATAATGAAAAGGCAGAACGCTATTCCACTCAAATGTCCCAATAAGCTGTTGTTACAGTTCCAGGGCAACATGTAACAGTACGTTGGACCCTGTTGATAAAATTCGTGTATAAATCCGGCCGCATCGTGCAAAATAGCGTGCAATCGTAAAATTTTGGAATTTTTCAAGTATTTGTCCAAGGAAGAGTTATCAATACCAATCAAGCCACCATAAGGTCTCAACTTAATTAAAATGTCGTAGTTAAGGTTATCAGAACTAACAAAAAACAGAGAACTTGCAGCTAGAAAATAGTTGCGTCGTTTAGAATTATCAGGATAAGTTTGTTTCAAAGACGTATAAATTTCGTGAATTATTTTCAAATCAATAGGAGTTACTCTGCTTTTTTGCAATTTCATTATTTATTTTTTCCAACACCTCTCCAACCTGCTGAATTTCAAGCCAGTGGAAATAAAAGTGACCTTGCAAATACCATTTAGTCTCATTAAGATAACGGTGGTAAATAATTAAATAAACCACCGGAAGTTTTTTGTATTTTGATAGCTTGTTGAAACATAGACGGATTTTTCTCTCCAAGTCTTTATCAACCCATAATGAGTTAAAGTCAAACGAATAGTCGAATACGTTTTCATAATCAGCAAGATTCAAATCGCTCACAGTACCATACTTTTGTTTTGTAGAAATGCACCAAGAGATTTGTTGAAGCTCACTCAAATAAAATTGTTCTTTGAAAATTAACTCGTATTCTTTCTTTGAAATTTCCTTTGCCCTTTCGAGGAAGACGACGTAGCGTTCATTACTAAATTTGAAAAATGAGTTTTTTTCTGCGGTTGAAAACACTCTTAATTGTAAATGTTCATTATCAATATCTTCAGTACACCAAGTTCCCTCTAATTTCATTTTTCTTTCTTCAAAATTTGACAAATTTATCATTTGGTATATTTTGCCCAGAAACGGCCGCCGCCTTTTGAGAGTAATTTCAATTTACTGCCTTTTCACCATAAAATTTAGACCAAGTTAAGGAATTAGTTTACTGCTGCCAACAGTTAAGCTACGCTGCCAAATTGGCCGGCGCATTTTTATTATATACCATAAAAGGCAATTCCCCGTTCACTAACAAATTTCAACTAGGTCGAAAGTTCATTTGCCCGAAACAAATATAACAATTAATATGATTCATATAATTAACCAGGACCAATAATTAGGACCCCAAAAATTGGAATTAGAAAGAATTTTGTATCGTGTCCCTTGTTGTTAAGCTAAACTTAGCAAGATCCTAAGTAGGGGGTCTTCTGCTTTTTGGGTGGAAAATTTCTTTCGTTTACAAAATCCTAGGATAGGGGTCCTCCAAAAAATTAAGGACCCCTTTCCTAGGATTTTGCTTTACGTGAGGACCCCCCCCCCCCCCCTTAGGAAGGACCCCCCCCCCCTTAGGATCCGGGACACGATACAATACTACTGAGGATACTTGTCGACCTTGAATGAGTTTCAGGTGCTGTCGGGTGAACATGATTTCGTTTGCCAGTGCCCTGTGCTTCATTCTCGCATGGACTCCCTACGCCATCGGAGGCGTCTGCGAACTACTCAACATACCCACAAGTGAGACAAAAGCCCCTCCGCCTTTCCCTGTTCCCCGCAACACACTAGCTATCTCTTTTTCTCAACAACATGCTTTCCACTCTAATTACAGAAACGTTCAATTGCCTCAATTTGTGGCGGATCTCTTTAACTATTTCCCCTCTTTGCAAAATAGGTAAAATTCACGTCTGCTTAACCATTGAATTAGTTTTTTATAAGGGTGGTAATTAGTTACTACTAGTAGCCTTGGAGGGAAATACCTCATAAAGATCCGCTGTGACGATGACGGCCAAACAGTTTTTCCCTAAAATTTCTATAGAAATGAGGCAAAACAATTGGTTGATCGATTGATTTTTGGAAATGAATTATGATAAGCTTGGGGCACCGGCAATTTTCAATAAAAACCGATCGTATGGCAGCTTAAATTAAATCCAAAACGCCAACTCGAGATACGTACTTGGCCCTGCCAATTTGTGGAATTGAATCGCTTTTGATTATTTTTTGATCTGACAATCAATGAGAAGCTTAGGAATAGAGAACAAATAAGTAAAAAATATTTTCAGAAACTAACCCGTTTTTTTAAAACTTTTGTTGTGAATTTTTTGTTGTTACCTGCTTTTTACTGTAAATAAACTTTTCTTTTCTATCTTTTTTTTAGGACAATTAGTTATTTCCTCATTTAGGGATGTTTTCATCGGCATTGTAAGAATAGAGAAGCCACTTGGTCGTTAAAATATAAAGAACATTAGTCATTTCTAAAGGGTATTTCATTCTGTTGAAACCCTTTTCAAAATGCGGCAATTGTGAAACCTTATCAGTTCTGATCAAAATGGATTTAACATGATTGCCGTTTTCGAACTAAGTCTATAAAAATTAAACGGTACATTAGCCATGCTTGTTAAACAAAAACTCCAACAAAAAGATTCTATGGAACTTATGTAAATGAGGTACTTATGGCCATTGAAATCACTTCCGTTACTTATTAGACGCAAGTTTTTAATGGTTTTTAGAAATGCAGGCAAGGAAACATTACAATAGGGTAATGCAACAATTCCCAGCCCAGAAAAAAAAACACAAAGAGAAGACAGGTCAAAGTCAGAGTCCGTAGAAAATTTAAACGCAATTTAAATGTAACTAGTAAAATATTGGTTAAATTGAAAATAGACAAAAAGACAAACATTGATCATCAAATTATGGAAATTCAAATCAATATCAAATCTATGCTAGCAAAAATGTATCTCGCTATGCAAGAGCACAGAGTGTTCCGACCACATAATGTTCCGATCATAAATGTGATGCAAAAATTGATTTTCTGAGTTCTCCCAACCATAATGACCCCATTTTGACCAAATTTTCTGCACCGCAGGCAAAATTTTGACAAAACAGGCCAAAGAATGCGTTTTTAGGAAATTTGACCAAAAATCGCGTTAATCACCCCTCAAAATTAGAATAGTTTGGCGCCCAAGGCGCCCTTAGATCAATTTTAGAGTCAGTCAGCCAAAAAATGGGTATCTCAAAATAGTACAGAGGGGGATCCTTTGGGTCAAAAGGAGGTCGAAACCTTGAGGGGGGTGAGGTATCCCCCGTGAGTCCGCTGGCAATTTGATAAGGGGCTTCTTAAGCCTTAAGAAGTTTCTAGTTGCGAAAAAACCACACAAACGTTGATGCAAATTTGCAAAAAATCAATTTTTTTTCATAAACACAGTGGTTGTAATTTAATGTGGTACTTATGCATAGCAACCAGTAACTATTCAAGTTTGAGGTTTTCTAACATTTCCAATTTTCACTTTTCCATCATATTTCTTATCTTTTTATTGTTTTTCATCAGAATGCGATCAAAAAAATAAAAACAAAATTACCCACAGTGACAAAAAAAGTTTCAGATTGATTTAAATTAGTTTCAAATTGATTTTAAATCGATCCAAACCGATTAACAAAGTGAATTTTACGAATTTAAATGTATTTTAAATCAGTTTAAATCAATCTTTTTTGAAATTTTGAGATCGATTTCAGTGTCTTATGAAAAAAATTGATTTAAAGCGATTTGGATGGATTTTCCTACTCACTAAAATGCATCCGAATCTCACTTAAATCTCACCAAATCTTTTTTGTTTCCAAACGTTCTGAAAAAATCCAATTATTTTTAAAATGAATCATATGTATTTTCAACACTTTTTATTCAGTTATTTCATGTTTGCAGGCAGATTGTGGTGGTTGGTAGCTGACGCATGTGCAAAACAGTCGATCACCTTCAACGCCCTACTCCTGATGTACTCGACCAGACATCTGGTTGAGCTGAACAGACTGAATGTGAATGGAGGCACGGGGGCGCCACCTTCGTCCATGCAGCTGAACACTAGTCTAAACTACATTCCTCGGCACAATAATAATCACCACACGTCCTCCCAGATGCACATGCAATCACTGCTTCAACCACCTCATCAAAACTATGTTAGTACTTCTAATTAAATATGATTGGAAAGAACTTTTGATATTTATTTATTATTATGATGATTATTATCAACATGATTATTCTAAAACTGTTACTAAAATTTAAAAAACAAGACAAGTAAGAATATAGTTATTGCCAAATTGTTGGCAATATCTGTGACCTTGAGCCTCTCAATTGGTCAAAAAACGGTAGTTTTTGTTAATTCGATTTTTATATCGTTTGTACATGCTCAATCGACTGAAAAAAGTCAAAACGAGCAGTTTCAGATAAATTAACTTTGTTCACATTTGATTTTGAGAGATAACTGGCAGTTACTATTCAGCGATTGGCCTCCAGTTATAAAAACTATAGAGGTAGCTAGACACATCGCAACATCTGCAACCCAGGGCCGCAGGAACAGTCGCTTGTTTTTTCAAAAGCACTGCTTTTTCTGCTTTAATTTTTCATGCAGAGCCGCCTGAAAGAATTATCTAACTGGGGATTGAGTGTTCAAAAAAGTGTTTGCGGCCTTTTTGGACCAGTTTAACAATTGGCCTCCAGTTATAGATGTAAGCTAAATAAATTTAAGCTAAATACACAACATTTTCAACCCAGGGTCGCAGGAGCGCTCGCTTGTTTTTTCAAAAAACCCTAGAATCGTTTTGTCTTCAATTTTTCATGCAGAGGAAGGAACTTTGTAACAGGGAATTGGGTGTTGGAAAAATGTTTCCCATCGTTTTTCGACCAGCCAATTGTTTCTCAAAGCTCAATTAACCAAATTCAGCATGAGTTATGTTAAAATAGTGAATTCTAAAATTGTTTCAATTTACCAAAATCTTATAAAAATTGCGAGATACTACGAATCAATACCAGAAGTTTGTAATAATACAAGTAAATACGTTTTCTTTTTACCATCTGGGTTGACCTGTTATAGATAATTACAGCTGGATCAGCGATTTTTCACTCTTTCTTCTCTGATTTTGTCCTTGATCAATAGCTACTTATGTATGATCAGGAAACTTTCAGCTATGGTTCGGAGCTAGACGTTTAAGGCTGGATCAGCGCTAATTTAGCGCTAATTCAAGGCCGAATTATCACTGCAAAAACCACAAACATCCCTGATTCTTTGCTGCATCAGCGCTAATCCGTTTCTGAAATAACGCTGCAAAAACCCTGAACATCCCTGATTTTGCACTAAATCGGCATTAATTCAGGGCTGAAAAAACGTAACACAAACCCTGAACAGCCCTTATTCTTCAGTAAAGTTGAGCAAAATTAGATTAAAATAAAAGAATTGTAGTCAGCAATTTAGTTCGATATAAATCAGAGCAATCAAACATCATTAATGAAGGTAGTTTAAATGCAACACTCAGGTAAAATCAGAACAGTCAGTTCTTCCCCTGCGTGAAAAGATTTGGTTACCCGCATCCAAGTTAAGGCGTAAATAATCGATTATAACGGATTTTTATCATGATTTTTTGGCAATTATAATTGATTATAATTACAAAAATTAGGTGTTAAAAGGATTTATAATTGATTATAATCGTGATTTTTTCCAAGAGATTATAATCTCTTGTAATCGATTATAATTGTTTATAGTTCTTACAGAGAACCCTTAAAATCAAATATAAACGATTATAATGGATTATATTTTCTTATTTTCCCGAAATTTTGTCAATTCGAAACTATATTCGAATTATATCTTATGGGTTATTATTTTTGTGTCAATAAGAAAATCTCTAAAAGAGAGATCTCTTGAACACTTTGGTTCATCTCAACACAAAGTTTTACCACGAAACGAAAGTTTCATACAGATCCTTTCATATGAGTGAAAACGTTGCTGCGGTAGATAAAAAATAAATCTTTCGAATCAATCATAAGACTAAATCAATTAGCTGATGTTTTGGTGCTTAAAAAAGTTTAAAATATGCATCACAAAACAACTCTAATGTGGAAGAAATGAAAAAATATATATAAAATTCAATGAATTGGAAAACTTTGAAAAAATTTTTCTCATTTTTCATAGGAACCAGCGTCTAAAAAAGCATAAAATATAAGCAATTTAGATGCACCTTCGAAGACAAAACGGACAATCAAAATGGATTAAAATCAATTAGAATCGATTATAATGGTTTTTTGAGCAAAACTAACGAACTAGAAATTTGAATAAAAATAATGGATTATAATCAATTGAAATCGATTGTAATTATATCGAAAAATAGACGATTAAATAATAGATTATAATCGATTATAATGGATTATAGTTAATCATAATTTGATTTTAAAGAGAGAGATTATAATTGATTAATAATTGATTAAAATCGATTGATTCTCAATTTTAGTAAAACTGGTTCTAATATAATTGATTATTAACGCTTGAACCTGGATGCGGGCGTTTCCTTTGTTATTATCGTGAATTGACTCTGGTCGAGGGTACAAATTCCACACTTTTTTCCTTTCGTGAAAAACAGTGAAAGAACAATTTTAAGATCTGCAGTTTCAGTTGAAAATGATCATCTCTATGCAAAATATAGCTCGGAGTATATCGAGTATATAAAAATCAGATGTACAAAAGTTAAACCAAAATCCGTCATTGTCGTCACAAATAACTGCTTATATACATTTTTTGAAATAATTCATGCAAAAGGGTTCAAGGACATCAGAGCTTTTATCGCTTTGACCGGATACGAGTAGCCTAATTTGTTTTTGATGTGTGTGCGCGCCTTAGTTTGTTGACCAAATGTAGATACTCATTGTTTCGCTTTAAGATGAGAAAGAAAAAACATTTTGTCTTGCTCAAAAAAGGAGAAATAGAGCAAAAATTTATTTAAAAGTTAAAATAAATAGAGCTCAGCGTATTAATTATCCAAGAAGAGCATTTTAGAAAACTCGGCAGTGAATTAGATGCTACGAATCTAACCGATAATTACAATTCTTTTAGGTTTATCTGGTTATACTACATTGAGTGGCAAAATTTTTTGTAGGAACCAATTCAATAACTGTTTTTATAACTTATCTTTACCAATAGTGCCGTTTTTGATCGGAACTTCGAAGACAGAGGAGAATTATTTAAACTCCAGACAAATTGGTGTTATTTTTCAAGAGAAATTTCAACTTTTGAACTAGCTTTTTGTGACAAAATGTTTTTTTATTAACTAAAAATTTTGCTGTCTTGAGCTCAAAGTGAAAAATATTTTTCACTTGTGATCAAATTGCATAAAACTTTGTTATTGGGGTTTGAAGATTGCCAATATAGCTAATTTGGGACTTTTTACACGCAATATGTTTCGCGCCATTAACGCATAAGCGTAGAAACTGTTCCGCAGACTGTTTGTCATAAATACTACGTTACTAGGAGCAAAAACTATCATTTTGTCATAGATATGGTGTGGGGGGTGAGTATTTAAATAACTTTTTTTTTCATTTTGAGAATTTGATCAATTTTTCTTGATAAAACCCGCTCCATTAACCACCTTGAAAAACAGTCGGAACACTCAGGGCTCCGCCTTGATACGAATAGTCTTGTAGTTTTGACTTTCGAAGAAAGTGCGGAAATTTTATGTATGGGTTGTTTTATTTTTGTTCAGTCAGTATTTGACTTTTTTAACTAGACATTTTTGACTAAATTTTTATATCTAAAAGATATTATTATCAAAATCCGAATTTCACAAAGTTATTTCTCATATGCTTTTGTTTCATAAAGTTATGGGGGTTTACAAAATACTCATTAGTCATTTGCCAACTTGGGATAACTAACACGTGATCTCATATCACGGGTCAGCGGCAAAGTAATGCGTTCCACAATGAATTTTGGCTCCACATTGAATCGTCTTTTTAGGATTTAAGACGCTTATTACATCCGCATATACTTTACATTGGCGTGTGGGGGTAATTTGAAGAAAAAAAAGGAAAAAAAAAGAAATTTTATATTGTCCTTAAAGTGTACCCAAAGCATTCAAAGTTTTGCCCTGTTATAGAGCAGTCTCGCTTAAAGTATCTTATAAATTTTTCTCCCTTAATCAAAAACTGTGGAAACATAAAGAGAAAGATTGATTACCCGGGTTTTCCTCCATAAACCGAAAATGCTAATCATAAAATTCGATAAATAACGTCTACGAAAAAATGCTAATCAATTTTCCATTCATTCTGCCAAAACGGTGTAAATGATTCCACAAAGAATTTTTTTGTGTTGGCATAAAAGTTGGTTTAATGTCATAAAAAGGAAATTTTTTGCAAAAAAAAAATGCTAGCCAATCCAAAAAAATTTTATTGGGAGGAAAAGTTTGAAACGACATCAAAACGTTTTTGCATTGCTATCAAAAAAAACTAGTCAATTGTTTCGAAATCACTTCCCCCATGCCTTCTGCAAAAAAAAATTTTGAAAACTTTTCAAGCTCAAAGCAAATTTTTTGTACCCAACAAACGTTTTCCAAAAAAAAAAGAATTTTGCGTGCAATTTTTCATTTGTTTGTGCGTGCGCTTAGCGTAGTTCTGGATACACCATTAATTTTTCTTTTTTCTCAATGTTTTTTCCAAAGACGCTTAAAAAAGTTTTTTTTCTGATTACTAATTTTTGTATGCCTTGTTTAATGTACAATTCATCAAAAATTTAAATTCAAAAAATAAGCATCCTCGAAAATTTGTTAAGCCTTTGGTGACTCTAGCTGTAAGTAACCAGGGCCTTTGTCACTTGTGTTTGGTTACAAATGTATTCCAAAAATTGAGAAGAAATAAAAAAAAACACTTTTGTGGTGTATGGAAAATAAACATCATACAAATTTCCATGAAAAATGTATGAGTAGCTTTTTTCCATGTTATATATGAAAATTCTGTATGACTATCGTTTTTGGTCAACCCGGGTTCTCTGGTTTTTCTGACCACAAAAATAATAATTGAGTAAATACTGCCGTTCAATGCAATTCGATTAAATGTTTAAAAATTCCAAAAAACTTTGCGAGAATTTAGAAAAAAAAGTTGGCTTGAAAGTTATACTTTGTGTCCAAATTAGAGCAAGTAACACGTAAGGCAGCGAAAGTGCGTGAGAAAAACAGAAATCTGTTTTACGCCTGCTTCAGTTTCTCGCTACCAAAATTTTATTGACAAGTGACAACAAGTGATTTTCCGTACTTCATTTTAGAATACAAATTATAAAAAAACAGGTGCGGATCTAGGATTTTCTCGACTTTATACGTTAACTAAATTGATTTCTCGAGATCTCCCAAAGCGCTAAAAAGACCCCGTTTGAGCATATTTTGTTCACCGCAGCCAAGTTTTTGCAGAAGCAGGTCAAAAAAGCTTGACCAAAAAAAGCCCTTTTTTCGGCGCGCTCCCCTCCAAAATTAGTCCACATTGGCACCGAAAAATTTTAAGTTTTGGTGTTGGTCAACATAGTAGAAATGTCAAAAAATAAACCCAGAGGAGGGATTTTGGTTGTTAAGGCGTCGAATCATGAGGGGAGGGGGGTCAATAACTGAATTTTGCCCCTCCCCTTATTCAGCCCCTGAAAATAAACACGGATTTCAACTCAACTTCCATATATGGAGAATGGAGACTTCAATTAGGCGTTTTCGCATGGTAATTTTGGGAACGAAGCAAGCTTATTTCAGTACCACTGTGGCATTTATTTAATAGCTGTGTCTGCTTATTTTTTATAAAATCTCTGTAACTTTTTTACCAAACTCAAAAGCAGACGAAGCAATTCCATATTCTGGCGCCAAATGGGAAATGTATTTTAGTATCTATGGATTATCAAAGATGATGAAATTCGTCTGATATAGAAAGTAATTCAAAGTAGATTGCCATCATCATCTGATTTGCGTCCAGAAAGCCATAACGTTCTAATTGATTCTTAGTCATAAATATGATGATTAAAACGATTTCCAAGTCATATACAAGATTGAAACAACTCCAAATCCTTATAATACGCTTGACTACTCAGTTACCAGCAACATAATTGATTTCAAACTTTCGCACATGGAAAAGCAAATCATCAAATGTGGGATTCTAAGTTTATCTGAAATATAATTGAACAAAGTAGTGAAAAAAAACAGGAAAAAATGAACAAAAACTCAATTATTGAGCATTGAAAAAATTAAGTGCCTACTTGCAAATCGACTTAACGTTCTACCGCGACAACTAGGTTACATACATTGTAAGAAAACAAACAGGCAGCTGATGCACTTTCGCGTTTTCAGTCACGGGTCATAGAAGTTGCAACTTTTAGATTTCATGCGATGAAATTGACAAAAATTTTTTCACGTTTGGACCGTTTTTTCTACAACTACAAAATATTGACGGTTGAACTTTTGAGATATGATGAACGAAGCAGTTTTTTAAATATAGCCAGATAAAAAACCGTAAGAAAGTTGAAAAGGTGTCGTTTGGTCATTTAATCAGGGAGCATCAGAGAGGTGATCTCTGTGCCAAAAGTTTCTGTAAACAACACAGACGCAGTTTGCACATTTGAAATAAAACCAGTATAACACATCATATGTGAAAGTTTCAACCGTGAATTTTATGTAGCTGCAGTGAAATGACACAAACGTGGAAAAAAAATTGTTCATTTTGTGGCCTGAAAACTAAAAGTTTAACTTCTTCGTCTCGTAACTGCAGTTTACAAACAATCTTGATTCATCTCCTTTTAAATTTCTTGGCAAAATAATTAACCTTGGTAGCTCAAAACTTCAAAAAACAGTTGAGAAAAATGTGTATAAACTAGTGGCTCGATGCAAAACTCAAGTGCAGACTAGATAATCCGAAACAATCAACAAGGCAAAACGTATAGAATTGGAGCGAAGAAGTGTCAACCTTTAAATTTGATTTTAAAGTTTTTCGGAGCAGCTTTTGTCAATTTTTGCATTTCTAAAAAAAACAATTTGCCAAAAATTGTAATTCCAAAAAGAATTTTATAATAATTTTCAAGCCAGAAGAGAGAAGCGTTGTTTTCGCTAGCAATTTTTTTTTCTGAACTTTTGAAAAAACAAACGGAGTAATTGTGCTATTTTTTCTAGAAAGTTTTATTGTTAATTGAAGGCGAACACTACTCCGTAGCTTTGAGAAGACAGTTGGAAAACTAATACCTCACTTTAACGAAAACGTTGAAAAATTTTGTTAACTCCCTGGATCACTGATTATAGTGAGAACTTGCTTTTTTTATCAACATTCGCCTTTGAACAACAAAAAATTTTCATTTGGTTCTTGGAATACTTTAAGTGTTTGTTTTGATAACTCAACAACTTTTATCTATAGAGAACTGCTCCGCGCTTCGCAAAATAATACAACTAATTTGAAAATTTAAACAAAACTCCTCGTATATCAGGGCAAAACCATAAAACCATGAATGTTCCCTTTTATCCAAACTTTTCATCCAAACCGAATAGTTATTGGAGAAAAAAGAAAGTCTCTAATTTCTGGCAACATCAAAGATCAAGTGTGAAAATTTGAGTCGCTCAAAATTAATTCGACCGGTTTGCTAGCCTCAATTCATTTTGGAACAATTTTGTTGTACGGGATAAATTGCCACGCATATATAATTCGTGTTACGCTTTCAGCATTATGAAAAAATCTTCGGAGCGCATTAATTAGCCCAGAGCATGGCCAAATTGGCAATATTCAAGCTCCTAAAAATTTGCAAAAATTAATCGGAAATACAATAATTTCTAACATTTCAATTCAGCGAATCGGGATCCTCAATTAGGGATGTAACCATCCCAATCAAAACTTTTCGAAAGTCAAAACAAAAACATTGCTCGTATCAAAGCCAAGCCCTGGAAGTTTTGACAGCCTGTTAAGATCTACCGAGTATTGCTCACCCTTAAAAAAGTTAAAATGTTGTTAAAGAAAATTTGAGAAAAAAAATTTTTTTTTGAAAAACTTTCCCCCACCTTATTGACGTACAAAATGATATACCCTGCATAAAAATACCAAATAGCTTGCCTCGCTCCATTTTGGAAAGTTTTCTAAGACGGATTAATTTTGCGCTTACGCGTTAATAGCACCACAAATATTGCACGTTGATTGTTCTAAAGTCGCATTATTTAAACTTCGATAACATTACAAAAAAAGATCACAAATAAAACATCTTGTTAAATTTGAGCGCAGGACAAACATTTTTTTTTCGGCTGATACAAAAAATTTCTCAAAAATTGCTTGTTCGAAATCTTTCTGAAGAGAAAAAAGTCCCTGATTACAAACAGTCTGTCACTTTCTTCTAAATTCGAAACAATAATTTTCAATTTCATGACTCTAGAAATATTTTAAAGTGTTTTTTTTCTGAAAGACCTTTGGTCAGAATGAATTCAAACTCTAGTTTCGTCAATAAATTGTTTTTAAATTTGAACTAACAATTAGAAATTGATCTAAATTTTGTTGCGTTTTTACTTAGGTAATGGCTCATTCTAATAAACTTTAGACCGTTTTAGTCTTGCATACGATGGATGCCACAATAAAAAAAGTTAATAGTTTGAGTTCAGCAGGTTAGGTGTAGGATATCAAGCAATTACACACACACAGACACGCACGAGAGAATTAACAGTTCATAACATACAACTCATTTTAAAAAGTTTTTCACCCCTCCCACAATTAAACTCTTTCAAAGCTTTCATAGCTTTCAGTTCACATAAAAATTGTGATTACGATACACTAAAACATTTTGAACAGATTGATTTTTCATATGTGAAGTCGTGACATATAGTCAAAAAAACTTCAAAATGTTTTAGAAAAATGAAAACTGGGACTAGAAATATGCAACACTCGCTAGAAATTTTGCAATTACCAAGGTGGAAAAAAATTACAATACAAGCAACAATTGTAAAAAATGAGAAGATGCTATTTTTTTATCATGAAAATTTGAAATTGAAAGATGATTAAATTGGTGCAAACTGTTTCATGAATTTGCGATGTCTCTAATGTCTAACTTGTCAGATACGTTTGCAGGTGTCCTCAAAAACCAGCGTGGCCAACGGAACCGATCATATCAACCAGACTGCCAACACTGATGACATAATGAATCAAAATAAAGAAACAGCCGATCAAATCATGACGTCATCCTTATAGAACAGGCCAACTATCTGCTGACATATCTATTTTACAATCAGTTAATTAAGTGTTGAAGCAACAACGCATCAATGAAAAGTTGTTCTTGTTTTTGATTATAATAGAAAAATTGTGAATGTGTCTAATATTTTAATTATCCAACCATTAATTGCTCCTATTTCATTTCGTGGATTGACTGGCAATCAAATCATAGAAGCAACCCCAAAAGGTACTCTGATATTTTTATTGATTTAACAACAAAAATTTTGAAATAAGACCAGGCAATGAAAATTCAAATTTACATAGATATGCCGTATTTGCAAAAAGTTCAAAAATGCCAAAACCAAAACTGTTTTTCTTTTAAAGTAAATTTTGAATCAAATTCGCCTGAGAAAAACCAAGCAGAAAATCATAGACTCCTGCATTTTTACATTTGGAAAGATTATCACGGAGTAGTTTCTCTGAATGAGCACTGCATCGGAAGACGCTGATCATAATTTTTTTTAGAAAAACACTAGGCTTAAAAATTTCCAATAAATGAGCCATAAATTATCATTTTATGAATCCGTTTTTTTGGCACGATAGATGAGAACAAAGAAAATTTAAAAAAGTGTTTTTGAGTTATAACAATCACTATGCTGATAGAAAATGAGTTGAAATCCGCGAAGTCGAAAACAATCGAAATGTGGAAAAAAAGGCAAAAAGTCGTTAACTTTTAACAAGAGTAATTTCTTTTTCACCGGTCAAACATTTTGTATAGACAATTTCCAGTGTCTAAACATTACCATAACCTACGCAGCGGAATCTAGGGCGACAAAATCCAGCAGACACTAGTAAGGTTGAAATTTTGGAAACCATTTTTGGGCAATAAACTACAATAAATCTCCACCGAATACAATCATAAGTAAGGAGACTTATGTTACTATTTTAAAATTCAATATAAAAAAGAGATAACTTATCTATTCCAAATCTGATTTTGATTGCTTAATGATTTGAAAAAAAAAATAAGTGAGTTCCTGATTTATACTCTAGTTCAATTTGATAGCGCATGCAAGCTAAATACAAACGTAACCATAATTTTCAAGCATACAATTTGCACGAAGTCTTTTTGTGAAAAAAGATAAAAAGAAATCGGTAACACAAGTATGAAACAAAAACAGGTTAAAAAGAACATTTTCATTTGATGTGCTTCATCTGATATATATTTTTTTAATATGTTTTCAATGTCTCGAAAAAATTCAAATCTCACAAAATTCGAATCTAAAAATTGTGAACTTTAAAACAACTTGAAAGGATCTTTTTTGACGGCCATGGTTAGATTTTTTTAAAACTTCAATCAGAACTTTTGAAATCGCAAAAATGTTGAAAAAGTGCCAATCATTCAAATTCTAACATGCCCGATAACGATAGTAGGTATTCTCAAAATCTGATGCGGCGAATGGAATTGGTCTTATCAACTGGACTGCCAAAACTCTTGTTATGATGAATCAAATAAGAAAACCTCCAATCAAATGATGAGACATCATCCGTATGAAACATGCAAATTATCTCTTGACATTTTTAAACGTTAGTAGTAAAGCAAAAAAGATCAATGAAAAAGATTGATTGTTTGTGTTTATAAAAGAGTAATTGTAAATGTGTACATTGAAATTTTTGTGAAACTTGAAAATCCCATCATTAAACGCTCCAGTTTTTATTTTTTGAGTAAACAGCTCTCAAAACATGAAAAAAAAACACTCGATTTTTTGATCGGTGCAGCATTGTCTTTAGTTTCCAGAAAAACTTGCCAAGTGCTTGTACTGCTAATTTTAGGCGAACTGTTTTAAAGCAGTTTCGAGATAGTTCAGTTGAAACAGCGCAATGATGAGAGACAACTGCACTGACAAAATGGATTGAGACCGATTTGGTATTAAAAAATTAATCTGATAGATAAAAATGGGAATTGATCGATTCTAATTTGACTTAAATTGATAAATTGATCTCATTGCACAACCAAAAAAAAATGAATTATTTTTAAATTGATTTAAGTTCATTTTTTGTCAGTTTAAACTTTTTGAATAGATTTCTATGACTTCCCGGGTCGAGGTACAAGACTCAAGTCCAGACTTTGAGGGTCGCGCAGCATTCGGATTTAGACTCAAATTGCATAGTCACGCCGAGAATTTGAGTTGAAAGGCCTTCAGCTTTCACCATTCTAACATAACTTGAAAGGCCTTCAACTCATTCCTGCTCATTGTCCGAGCACTTTGGATTTGGGCGGTTCGGACAACTCCTGCTCATTGTCCGAACCGCTCATTCTTGCCGCAAATCCGAACATTTCCCACGTGGTTTCCCGCCGGTGTGCTCATTTCACTGCACATTTTGCAGCTGTGGCTACCTATTCCATCTAAAAGTTGATCTTCGACAACATCAAGTTCAGTTCGAGAGGATAATATGTAAAATAACAAACATCGATCATAAAAATAACTGAAACAATGGCTATTAAAAATTTTTAAAAAATTCCACCAGTCGGAGGTTTGCAGATTTGAAATTCGCGCCATAAATGCATCATGATTATATAATCAGACTTGTTTTTCTGAGACACTCTATTAGTTTTTTCTTTTAAGTAAAATGAAGATTATTTTTTTTTTCATTTGGTCCCATTTTAAAAGGCACTTCCTTGAAGGGCCCTCGACAAACAGGCACAACCACCAAAAATATCAAATTTATTTAATAGTTTACTTTTATAATTAATGAAACTCGGAGATTTTGTTTCGACTGGGTGATATGACGAAGGACGGTTTTGTAACTTCGATTACCATAATCATTTCTGATACACTTATTTATTTAATTCTGTCTCTCCGTAATTTAGATTTTCTTGCTCCTGGGGTCGTAGTGAAACATGTTAGTAACTCTAACGTTGTTAGAGGGTATGAAAATTAAGATTACAAAAAATTTCGCACATTTGTGGATCATCAGCTGTAAAAGTATTAAAACTTTATAAAATGATCATCGATCATAAAAATAAATAAAACAATTGCTATACAAAAAAAATATAAAATTTCCACCAATCAGAATTTTGCAAATTTGAAATTCTTGTGAAAAAAAAACATCAAGATTATTTCATCAGACGTAAGTTTCTGAGACATTTTATTCATTTCATCTTTTAATTAAATTAAATTTAAATTTTGTTCTTCGATTTGTCTCGTTTTTCAATTTCGGAACAATTAAGTTTTCGATTTCGAAATTTAGTTGTTTTTGTATTGGCTGAAATTTCGTTTTCGGAACTTTTAACTAAGGGTCAATTCCCTGCTCCTGAACTCATCGCGCGTGTTTATTCTCGGTCTCTCCCGCCAGATTTCAATTGCTTCTAATGTCAGTAGCTTGAAGTTAGTGTTAGCTTGGCCTATAACCTCCCATGACATTCCCGCGCTCGTGCCCTCAATCCCAGACATTGCCTTTGATCTTGACTTACGAGTGAGTCCTTTTTTCGATATTCGTCAATTCTAATGGTTAGATGTCGAACCGTTTGGCTTGCATAGGTGTAATTACATCCCCAACATGAAATCTTGTAAGTCACTTTTGATTTTAGTTTACGCAAAAAAAAAGACTTTAAGGATGGTAGGCAGGTTTTCAGCTTTCTGGTGTTCAAAACAATTGGTGCCTTGATTATGTTCCGCACCGTATTTGCAAATATCAGACTTTGATATCCTCGGTCTCCGCCATCATCATGCGTGGTGTGCCTGTATTATCAATACTCCTCTGGTTTATTTCCTTAACAGGGCTCTTGTTGGCTTTTCTTTTGATGAGTCTGTCAAGGTTCCTTGAAATATTTTTTATCAGTCCCAGATTTTGGGTTTTAGTTGTCAAACCATCAATTTTTATTTACCTTCTTGGCACGAACGAACTTATTTTAAAATGAGGAACTTTTTAATTTTGCGACGAAATTCGCCTGCTATTTGGTTCTTCTCATAATGGAGTGGAGTGCAGCTCCTAAAATTAAGAATTGTCCCTGTATCAGTTGGTTTTTGATACTATCCACAGATAAATTTTCAAGTGTGTCCACGTTAACGTTATTGTCAAGAAAGTCTAAGATGCCATTCTCGCTAGCTTTTTCTAAAGTAAACTGTAGATTGGGTTGTAATTGATTTGCAGCGTTTAAAAATTCTTTTAGATCTCCTTTCACAGTTCTCACGATATCATCTACATATCTCAGGAAGAGTTTTATTTCTTCTAAGTGTTAACTTCATTCTCATAACTTGAAGCTTACCACATTGGCTTCTTGAAGCTTACCACATTTTTGATGGGAATAATTAAAAAATTTTCAATTTCAGTACCTTTCTGTCTATACGCTTTTTTTTCCTACATTCTGGACAGATGTCTTTTAGATCTTCAATTGGCTTGCAAAATTTGTGAATATCTTTCCTCACTACATATTCCAACTCTTTCATCCTCAAATTCGCCATTATGACTGAAAAATAGGCTCCCATAGCCAAATCATTTTTCTGTATATACCACTTATCATTGCACTTAAATTGTACTTGACCCTACAGCAAGGGTTAGCAATCTCTTCATAATTTTGCTTGCAAGGTCTGGAGGTCTCTGTGTTATTCTTCGAAGTGTCTGTGTTATTCATTGCTTTAAATTCGTCTGACTGAAAAAATTTTAGCAGTTCTGCTTCGTATTGGTTTTGCTTATGATACAAAACCAACCTTTTAATCCAATGGCACTGCTAAAAGATCGTTGATTATGAGATATTTACTAGCTTTTTTCACCACTCTATCAAATGGTGTCTGTTTCACTCGATTTACTTAGGCTCTAGCTGCCGCTTCAACCTCACACAGCGACTCCCAAGTTACATTCTTATTTTTCAATTGGGAAAAAAAATATTCACATCAGCCAAAAAAAAATTCATTGAGTTTTTCCCGAACCGGGTTTTTGGGCCCCATGGAAAAAATTTCTTGAATCCACCTTGGTAAATAAAACTATTACTGACCTGACACCTTCTTTGCCTAACTGTCTATCTTGTCTTTCTGAGAGTTTGTTGATTTAATTTTTTTTTGTGTATCATTCATGGTGTTTAAGTTCTATCTGTTCACATGTATAATGAAGTGCCAGGGTTTTTTATCAACCTCGCTGCACTAACATTTTTGCTTTCCCTAGCATGTCGCTAATGTTCTTCTCGTCAATTCTAGCCTTATTTATTTCATTTTTCCCTAGTTTCAGCTGAAAACAATGATCCGCTTGGTCCAAAAAAATGCTGTTTTCCGGGACCCGGAATCGCAAAAATCCGGTATTAAATCTTTTTTGTATGTACTTTCTCAAAAGTAAGTCAATAAAAGATATTATTTAGTTTAGGATACCATTTTAGATAATCAAGTACTACTTTTAACGAATGTTTATTCTTTAGTATCCATCGTAAAATTGGTGGGGGAGAATTGTTAAGTTCATTACATCGCACGCCACGAGGAAGGAACCTCTGTGAGGGTATGTCTTTGGCTGGTCTTGTCTTGCCATTCAGTCCTGGTAGATTTCCTCGATTTTGTTAAAATAATTAAAATAACAAACAAGAAAAACAGAAAAACATAAATGCGGCCCAGATAGAACAGGAAAGTGCTAGGAGTGTCAGATTTTTTCTTCAAGGTTGCAGCCGGCGTCAACACGTTGAAGCGCCAGATCTAACCGTTGTTTCAAGTAATTGATGGCAAAATTCTCACCTGTGAGGTCCCGGATGCGTCTGGCAAGTTCCTTCAAGAGAAAAAAAGACAATTTCCCAATTCCAATAAGTCTCTATCGCAATGCGTTCAAAAATGACGGTCGTGGACAAGTCTGCGTAGTGGGTTCTCTTAAGAGCTTCTGCTTTAGTAGCAGCATTTGCACCTGGTGTGCACGCTAACCGAATGTTTGATTTGGCGAGCCTGCTGATCGAAAAAAAAATCCCAACCGAGCGTTCTCCCTCTTTGCCATGGAAAAAGAGTTAAACCATCAGAAGGTCGCCCATCATGTCTCAATAAGCCAACGGGTTCAAGCGTAGATAAGACGCCAGCTGTCTTCAATGCCAGCTGACTATGTTGTTGCAGTTATTGTGAGGAATGAAACTGTGCTTAATTTGAGGACAGACATGGACGTGCTTACCGTTGGACATCGCTGTGTAGCCATGTTTAACCTTGAACTGTGCGGATGCAGGGTCTCCGATGCTAAATGCGGCCGACAAAGTAAACCCGAGTGTGTGAGAAGGGAGAACAATCCATTCACATGAGGAGGGACGGTTTTACAAAATAAGCACGGGTCGGATCGCGCAGTTTGAGAACATCAAAACCCATAACCCTTCATCGGAAGACTGGTGCATACCCAATGACATGGAGAAGAGTCCGTACTTGATGATGGACCCAGCCTGTGAGATCAATTAAAAGGGCACTAAGGGAGAAAACGATGGAAATGAGACTCTAGAAGAATGGGTCAGGATCCAAACGAGGTGATTGAAGCTGACAATGAAACCCTACCCTATGCAGAGGAGGATTGGTATGATCCAGAAAAGGATGAAATACCGAAGAACACGGAGCCGGATTTGCGGTTCACCATGCAGACACGACAAAGCAACAGAGCAATCCCTGTCAGAAAGTCTTCGTGGTAGATAGAATATACCTAAAGAAACTCACTGAAGAACTTGTGGGTCTACAGGCAATAATCGTGTCAAAGGAGGTGGACATCATCGACAATCAGGACAACGAATGGGTGGAAAACCTATCCAAACCTGAAATGGAAGTCGATGACAAACTCCAGCAATCCTACGAGCAAGAGCTCACCAACTTCCGGCTTTTGGAGTGGTTGAATGATATGACAACGGACCCCAAAAAAAATCTAACAATACAGGACGTGGATCGCGGGAGCCTAAGGTACCAGAGGAAAAAAAGACTCCTCCTGGGCTGGCCAGGAGTGACCCTTGCTTATCCCGGCCTCGAACCTACACTTAACACAGGATAGGCGATGATGGACGGGGACGTCGATAAATATTTTTGTCCACACTGAATAGTTATCAATCAAAAAACTGAAAAATGCAAGAAAAACAGGTGACATAGAGCAAGAAACCAGACATAGGTAGAGTAACAGGGTCTTATTTTAGCTTACCGATGGAATATTCAGGCAATAAAGTGCTGACTGACAGTAATTTTGCACTCACAGAAAGAACATGTGCGATAGCAATAACCGAAGACATGAGTTTCAGGACAGCATTAGCAATTCATTCAGGAGAGAATATTAGAACATATTATTTTTACTGAAAACAAAGGCCAGGAGTAGGGGTGGTAGTTGCACTGGCTTTCTGGTTACCAGGTAATTGTGCTTTCTGGTTACCAGGGAGAAAGAAAAGCAGCACGTGGACACTGAAAATTTGGTTTTGTCTCTAACCAGGTTGAGGGATTTCTTGATGGAGAGAGGAGCCAAAAAAATCTTGCTTTCTGTGTATGGTGCGAATAGAGGGAGGTTGTATCCACGTGAACTTTACGCACTGATACATGTGATCTCCTCAGATTCGAACATCGAAGGGTACTTGCACAAAAAACACTACCTGAGCAAAGGTTGAGGAGAGCAGATGATACCGAGGTTTGAGCAAGGCCACTAGGAATCAGTTAGATTAGGTATCAGATAGAGGGAGACTAAGGATGAGAGTGTAGGCCAGGAGCACCAAGTCAGATCTTTAGGTTTTCAGAGATTTAGTCTTTAGGATATGTCATTCTATGTGATTTTGTATTAGTTTTATGTGTGGCTTGTGTGCGATATGTTAAGACCGAACCCTTGAACGACCTAGTGACCACGAATGTTCTGCAATTTATGATGCAGGGAAGATATAAAGCATGGATCGTCCATTCTCTGATCATTTTCCCAAAATCTCATTTTGAATGATACTTTTAAAAATTATTTGAAGTATCTTTTAAAAATAAGACTATTTTAAACACCTTTTAATAAATGAAAAAAGTGTTCTATCAGCATGATCGTTGAAGTGTGAGTTTGAATTTTAGATCCTGATTGATTGTTTAATTACTCATCAGTTTTCAATTTGCGAAACAGATAATCAATATCGAATCATAAGAAATGGAAAACTTCGACCTGAAAGATATAAAGGAACTTGCAGAGGCCTACGTAGGACCGGTGATACATGCGATCTATCGCCGGCTAATGGATCAAGATTTCGTTATGGAGGACCCAGAGGTAGTCATGTTGCTGGCCGCCCTAACAAATATCTTGAGGCATGACAACCGTGGGGACCGCTCAAAGGAAGTCTTATTGATCGCCGCTTACGGACAACAGGGAGTACTAGACTGCCCAAATATGGAGTTAATGAGGTGGAGAAACGGGGCACTCTCAGAAAGTGACTTGGCGAACGAGCCTGGATTGGGAAAATCAAGTATCTATCAACCAGGTGAAATGCCTCTCCCGACCAAGCCTAAGCCTGGGTTGAGGAGAATGAGTCAGGAAATGAGTAGCGAGGCTGCCTCGTCTAGCTCACAACTAAGAGCAGCTGTGCCACCAAAACGGGCGAGAGTAGAAGAAGAAGTCCTAACGAACGAGACAATGGAGGATAATAGTGAGAAAGGAGATCAGCTGGAGAGATTCAGAGAAGAATTGGCTCGGACGCAGTCGGAGACAGAGACATGTGGAGAAAACTCTTTGAAGATGCGAACAGGAGACAAGAAGAAGAAAAAGCCCGGCTGAAGAGAGAATACAATGAACGTTCGGAGTGCCTCAAACAACCTGATCTTGAGGAGTCTGAGAGGAATGCCGCTCGCAGGAACCAACCAGTGGAGTTACTGACACCCAATGAACGAAGTCACACAACTGAAATGCAAAAGACTTCGGGTTCTGGAAGACTGACGATCCAGAACCCAAGCGATAGCCTGGGAGATGCAGTAGTGGAGAGGACCATGCGAGAGCTAGTTGAAACAGCTGGTCGAATCGTGGCCAACAGGCAAGCACTAGGTTCCTGGGTGACTGCACCCTATGGAACAATCGATGATGCCGGATGAGTGACACCTTCCGAGGGAGTAAATCGGGCAGTTGAGAAGAAACCGTACAAGACGAGTGAACTTGGAAAAATCTCCGACAAGCAGGTTAGGAAATTGCCACCAAAGAAACTGAACAGGGTGATATATGCGCTGAAAAACAACCAGATCAGAAACGTCTTTTTTTGCCAGGGTACCAGATTCAGATGCGAACGCATGTTTTAAGGATTCCTTCTAGAATAAAGCACTGAACTTGCAGCAGACACCACTTGGCACTTCTCACCAGATACTGGGAGACAGCCTGTTGAGAGTATTGCAGAGTCTGAGGACTTCTTGGATTATGACTGTGACGGCATTCGGTGGTGCCATAGTAGCCCAACTGTATAAGATGGTGGAGCTACTAAACCCAGGAAGAATTCCCAGTAGAGGATCTTGAAAGGCACTAACAATGTTTCCATAAGCGCAGAGCCGGAAGAAGCGAGATGGGAGAACATGATGCTTGCCTGTTGGCTGCAATATGGCCGATATTAGTGAGAAAGGAGATCAGCTGGAGAGATTCAGAGAAGAATTGGCTCGGACGCAGTCGGAGACAGAGACATGTGGAGAAAACTCTTTGAAGATGCGAACAGGAGACAAGAAGAAGAAAAAGCCCGGCTGAAGAGAGAATACAATGAACGTTCGGAGTGCCTCAATCAACCTGATCTTGAGGAGTCTGAGAGGAATGCCGCTCGCAGGAACCAACCAGTGGAGTTACTGACACCCAATGAACGAAGTCACACAACTGAAATGCAAAAAACTTCGGGTTCTGGAAGACTGACGATCCAGAACCCAAGCGATAGCCTGGGAGATGCAGTAGTGGAGAGGACCATGCGAGAGCTAGTTGAAACAGCTGGTCGAATTGTGGCCAACAGGCAAGCACTAGGTTCCTGGGTGACTGCACCCTATGGAACAATCGATGATGCCGGATGAGTGACACCTTCCGAGGGAGTAAATCGGGCAGTTGAGAAGAAACCGTACAAGACGAGTGAACTTGGAAAAATCTCCGACAAGCAGGTTAGGAAATTGCCACCAAAGAAACTGAACAGGGTGATATATGCGCTGAAAAACAACCAGATCAGAAACGTCTTTTTTGCCAGGGTACCAGATTCAGATGCAAACGCATGTTTTAAGGATTCCTTCTAGAATCCAGCACTGAACTTGCAGCAGACACCACTTGGCACTTCTCACCAGATACTGGGAGACAGCCTATTGAGAGTATTGCAGAGTCTGAGGACTTCTTGGATTATGACTGTGACGGCATTCGGTGGTGCCATAGTAGCCCAACTCTATAAGATGGTGGAGCTACTAAACCCAGGAAGAATTCCCAGTAGAGGATCTTGAAAGGCACTAACAATGTTTCCATAAGCGCAGAGCCGGAAGAAGCGAGATGGGAGAACATGATGCTTGCCTGTTGGCTGCAATATGGCAGATATTAGTGAGAAAGGAGATCAGCTGGAGAGATTCAGAGAAGAATTGGCTCGGACGCAGTCGGAGACAGAGACATGTGGAGAAAACTCTTTGAAGATGCGAACAGGAGACAAGAAGAAGAAAAAGCCCGGCTGAAGAGAGAATACAATGAACGTTCGGAGTGCCTCAATCAACCTGATCTTGAGGAGTCTGAGAGGAATGCCGCTCGCAGGAACCAACCAGTGGAGTTACTGACACCCAATGAACGAAGTCACACAACTGAAATGCAAAAGACTTCGGGTTCTGGAAGACTGACGATCCAGAACCCAAGCGATAGCCTGGGAGATCCAGTGGTGGAGAGGACCATGCGAGAGCTAGTTGAAACAGCTGGTCGAATCGTGGCCAACAGGCAAGCACTAGGTTCCTGGGTGACTGCACCCTATGGAACAATCGATGATGCCGGATGAGTGACACTTTCCGAGGGAGTAAATCGGGCAGTTGAGAAGAAACCGTACAAGACGAGTGAACTTGGAAAAAACTCCGACAAGCAGGTTAGGAAATTGCCACCAAAGAAATTGAACAGGGTGATATATGCGCTGAAAACAACCAAATCAGAAACGTCTTTTTTGCCAGGGTACCAGATTCAGATGCGAACGCATGTTTTAAGGATTCCTTCTGGAATCCAGCACTGAACTTGCAGCAGACACCACTTGGCACTTCTCACCAGATACTGGGAGACAGCCTGTTGAGAGTATTGCAGAGTCTGAGGACTTCTTGGATTATGACTGTGACGGCATTTGGTGGTGCCATAGTAGCCCAACTGTATAAGATGGTGGAGCTACTAAATCCAGGAAGAATTCCCAGTAGAGGATCTTGAAAGGCACTAACATTGTGTCCATAAGCGCAGAGCCGGAAGAAGCGAGATGGGAGAACATGATGCTTGCCTGTTGGCTGCAATATGGCAGAAGTTCCAATGTACAGTGTTGAACATTTGCACCATCCCGATGGGCACGAGATTACACCTAGCGGCTAAGCGAAGACAGAATGAGAGGACTGTGATATGGGACAACATAGTCCGATCCGTAACCTGGCAAGCCGTAATGCGGGAAGACTTGTCTTGATGGATCTGGAGTACGAGTTGAGATCACTGGGCCAACCGAGATTCACTGTCGATGGCATTCACTTCGACACAATTGAAGGACAAGCCTGGATGAGCCGCGTGTTCCAGGAGCGATTGGATGAACTGGAATTTGACTTGACTGACACAGGAGTGCTAAGCGTGGATGCTGCAGCGGACGTGCGAGTCATCTCCACCCACCTTTGTAGCTCCTAGCCTGGAGACGCGTTTGGGATCAGTCGTAGCGGTATCACAAATCGGGAGGAGCTCACGTAATCCGGAGACACGTTCGGATGCGATGAAGCAGTTAGATGAGAGTCCAGCGCGGAGACCAGTACAATTTGACGCTCCTTCGCCCTCACATGCGGGGGCACCTCATAGAGCGGAACGTCTTATAGATCGAAAATCTTTGATGTGGACGAGGCCAAGGTCTTCTCCCTGGTATGTCTATAATTAAGAGCTCATGAAGTTGAGCTTGAAGACGGTCAGTTTTGCTCAGGACGCGAGGCGGAGGTTGAATGGTGTGACCCTGTCAGTCAATGGACTATACTCGATCACTGTGGTAGTTTGGCTGAGAGCAGAGGAGATTAACTTCAGCTCGACGACGACCTCAATCCTAGCTGACCTTTAGGGACTGCCTCCAACAGCGTCAGAATGGCAACGAGAGTGCGGAGTCAAGGTCGCAAGGAGAGGAGATGAAGAGTTGAAAGAAAGAACCGAGTACAAGTAAGCAACAAAAAAAATTTTAGAAGTTTTAGAATTTCAAAACGATGAAGAAACGAAACGAAGTAACAGGAGAGATGATTGTAATTTATTGTGCAATTACAGTTGTTTAAATTTGATTGATCAAAAAATTCTAGAGCATTGTTAGACTTGTGTCTAAATTTTTCAGATCTTTGATCGTTTTGTAAATATTGTTTAAAAAATTTTAATCCCGATGATGCCATTTTTGTTGAATTCTAACCCTTTTTAGGTATAGGCTATAAGCAAATCGTTTTATTCCTAAAAAACAGTTATTATTTGATTTTTTTTCTCTACCATTTACAGAATTTTACTACCACATTTTGTTCATAATGTCAATAGTGTTTGAGTTAAAATGGCGATGATTGTCGCTGTCAGCTCAATTTATCACAACCTGAAAGATCTTGAGGTAGAAGAACGTAGAGAGACGCAGCAGAAGATCTACGCAGTCCCCGGCCTTTCTTTGAACCCCAATACCTTGATCAGGGGGAAGAGTTTGCGAGTATTATTGGAACAGCAACCTCTGGTCAGTACGCAGATTATCCCCTGGCACGATGTGAAAACAAATAAGTGCTATTGTCTTTTACAGCAGAACGGGTACTCCCGATATTTTTGAGGATCTGCGGAAGACAGAGATAATCGTCATAAAGACAACCAGTAACCTTATCTCTAGAAGCCAGAGACAGAATCCTGGGATCCTCAGAGAGTCATTCCAACTGCACCAGTCAAGCGAATTGGAATTGAAGTCACTACGGAAGGTGCCATCGAAACCACCTGCCAGGCACTTTCTCAAAGATATGGGCCCAGACCAAGAAACTATCGCAGGGAAGCCGCCGGGCAAAGGCGCGGAGAGCGGAGGTGTTGGCTGGGGACCTTCAGCTGGAGCCGAACGATCAATAAGAGGTAAGATATTGTTGGGGCTGTTTTTCTTTGCTGAGAGTCATATGAGTTTGAGTGCTCGTGGCCTGCAAAGAAGAGTTTTGCTGCCACCACCATTCCTTAGATTGGTTCTGGAAAAAAAATTACGTGGAAACTTGCGTTAGATTATTTAAAATATTTTAGTAAGTTCAATAGCTTTTTCAAGAGAATTAAATTTCTTGAGAAAATGTCTATATAACGACATTATACAAGAGTATTTACTGTTTCACGTGCCTGAAAACGGTGTTTTTTCGGATCAAGCGGTGCACAGTTTTCAATTGAGACTCCTGAGGTTTGAGATAAACCAGGCAAATGCGGATAGGGCTAAGGCATAGGGTAACCTAGCAAGAGCAACGTAGGGAGTGAGAAGGGGTGTAGATGAGATGTGGTGGCCTTCGGTAATAATTTATCTGAACCTACAAGCAAGGTGTAGTGTCAAAAACCTGATAAGCCGACACAAGAAAGACAGGATAGACCATTAAAAAACTTTGATTAAATGTCAGTCAGAATCTTAGATGAAGAGATTTTGCCGCAGTGGGTGGACCAAAATATCCGGTACGAGACAAGTTCAATGAAATTCACTTCCTTGCTGACATTGATAGTTTTTTGTCTGAACTGAAGTTAAAAAGAATACCCGGAGAAAAATTATGTGAGATTAAAGCATCTGCAAAGAGATATGCTAAGAATGTGAAACAGACCCCCTCTGACAAAGGTGTTGAAAAATTCAGAAAGTATTTGAAGGACAACGGTCTTCTGGCAGTGCCGTTTGATAAGGGGATGGGTTTTTGTGTAATGAAAAAGAAGACATATGAGAAAAAACTGAAAAATTCATTATAAGCAGAACAATTTAGTGAGAGGAAGAATCTGACAGACAGCGTGATTATAAAAAATGAAAAAGAATAAAACAAAGAATTGCTCACCATGAAAAAGAAGGTCGAGATTAGTGAAGCGCTGAATACTAGATGAGAACGAAGGGGGCGCAGCCGGCTAGGATGTAGGGATTAGCAAAAGTACACAAGCAAGGCACACCACTTCGCCCGTCCTTTTAGTTCCCGGTAGCTCATATGACCACCTAAATGAAACATTGGGAAAATACTTGGATAATATTGAGGGGATAAACATAGAAACGAACACTCAAATGGCCAGGGAGATCTTGGAGAAAATAGAATTGGACTTTGATGAGAGTATAATCTCCCTTGATATAAAGAGTTTAAACACTAACACCCCGCTCAAAGAAGCTTTTGAAATAGCCCTGATGAGGTTATACGAGCAGTTCAATCCTCCGGAAATATCTAGCAAAACTATGAAAAACTACTTAATTTGGCAGTGAGTAAGGTACACTTTAAATGCAATGGTTTGTGGTATGTACAAAAAGACGGTTTAGTAATGGGAGCCTCCCTTGCAGTAATACTGGCCAACTTGTGGCTCAAAGAATACGAACCTGCATTATGGAAATAAAAACCAAAATTGACTGTGCTGAATGAAGATAACAAGGAAGTCTGCCCTGGATGTCAGAAAAAGATGACAGATCGAGCTAAACGGGTAGAATGCGAAGCTTGTTTGAATTGGCACCACTTAGGGTGTGGTAACGTATCGGAATCCGAATAAGCAGACATCGCTGAGACAGTGTGGTATTGCAAAAAACAACAAGAAGCGGATCGGACCGACAATGGTGTTAAATTTTTCTAAGATATGTGGACGACATAGTTAGAGCTGTCAAGGGCAATCCTGGGATAGTCATCGAGGCTGCCAATTAAGTTGCATCCAAACTTACAGTTTACCATAGAATAACTTGATAGTAACAGTTGTTTGGCTTTTTTGGATTTAAATGTCAACGTGGACTCAAGAAAAAGGTCAAATGGGGTGGTACCAAAAACCCACTCATACCGGCACCATTCTAAATTTTAGAGGTTGTGCACCTTTACAAAACAAAAAAACCGTTATTGAAGGGACGGTCCATAGGGTTTTCAGAAGTACCTCAACATAGGAAAGTTTGGACCAGGCATTGGAAAAAAAATCGGAAACAATGGATTGAAAATGACTATCCGAAAAATTGGTCGGACAGGGTAGTGTTTGAAATTTTAACAAGACCATTGAGGGAAAGAAAAACTTAGAGTTGACGGCATCAGAACGGAGAATTGAAAAATGGTTGAAAAGCTCACCCACCTTTTTACAATGAAATATCGAAGCAATCCATCTCAACTGTTAGCTGCAAAAGTTCGGCAAACATCCGGGCACAAATAATTTTTACAAAAAGAAAAATTAAAACTTGCTTGCCATCACTCTAAACTTACTGTGCTCTTGAACTGAGGTCCAAAATGGTGTATAAGCTTACATGTAGTGAATGTAACTCCACATATGTCGACCAGACAGTCCAATATTTAGCCACGAGGGTCGATGAACACCGCAAAGGGGACTCCCCAGTAGGGCAACACTTGTTAGAATGTAATAAGGACGTAGGCGGTACTGCTGAGGTGAAGTCAGAGATTATAAACTAAACAGCCAACACCCAGATGCTACTCACACTAGAGGCTTTGCATATTCAAAGGGAGAGGCCGAGAATTAACACACGCGATGATTTCAGGAGCCGGGAATAAACACTAAAATTATAGTCCATGTATAGCATGGCCAAAATTCAAAACACTGACATGTCAGAATCGAAAATATTCCCAAATCCAAACTTCATAACAATGAAAAAACGAAAAACTAAAAAATCTCAGAAATTTAATGGAAATTCTAAATAAGGATTACGTAATTTATTATGTAATAACTTTTTTTTAAATTTGATATTTCAAAGAATTTTTGGGCATTTTTAGATATGTTTCTCACTTTTTCAGATCTGAGATGTCTTGTAAAAACTTTTTAAAAAAATTCTAACTATATGATGCACAAAATGTGCGAAAACGTTTGAAAAAACACTTTTAAAATCTTATATTTAGTGTTGTAGTTTGATGCCTTTTATAGCACGTAGTGATTTGGTGTAACGTGGATAAAATTGTTCTGATGCAATTTAAAATTTTTGTTCGATGGCACTGTACCATTTTGATGAGTGGTAATCAGAAGGTCAGAAGTATCATAGTAACCGAGGTTACAGTCAGGAGTCCCTTCATCACGTATTCCAGTCAAAATCCTTTGAATTTTCTAGATATGGAAGTGATAATGATAAAAGAAGATGACAAGTGTTTAAATCCTTTTCAATTAAAACCGATATGGGTTACGTTTCTTCAATAAGAACACGCAACTCGACACGAGATAATATAATACATAAGTGTTACAAATAAAAAATTTCGTCGAAAGTTATTTTGTCATTTATTGTTCCGAGTACGCAAGCGGCGTTCGCAATCTGTATTGCCAGGGAGATTCTCTGTTTTAAAAAGCTGCCTGCTCTGGGTTCCTCAGTGCATATGCTTAGGTTCTTACAAAGCTTGCTCAAAAAAAGTTCTGTGCTGGCGCCGGCCGCGCCCTAAATTACAAAAGCTAGCGGTTGAAAAAGATATCCATCATTTACAAGATCTTTATACTTGTCAATTTTTTGCTCTTCCGCTTCAGCGGCAGCCGTACCAGGGTTACAAACAGACGCGGCATAAATCTTATAAAGAGCTAAGGAGTCTACTACCGTTACATCTCACAAGAGCTGCTTACCAACAGCCCATGGAACGAGCGTCAAACCGTCTGGTCGCTTCTGATCGGTCCTGTAGAGGTGTCGTGTTTCTAAAACAGACGGAATGAGAGTATATGACAAACTCTGTTTTATAAGGGCATTCAGGTTTGAATGCCTAGAGAATCTCCCTGCACTTTTGAGGCAAGAAAGACCATGCCAACCATCCTCGGTAACGTCTTTTCCGCACACGCATTTATTCCGTTCGCATTTTTTTGATCCTAATCGAAGTCTTATCGCAATTCTGAGTTGTTGGTTCGACAGTTTTAACCTTAAATTTTTGCACGGGATGACGTTCAACCATTGGGAGCCAAATCTATCTTGGAACGCGTTGATACTTTTTACGTCCGTTGGTTCGAGTCGTAAAATCAAGTCTGCAATTTCGCTGTCAAAAATTGGCTCCGTCCAATTTTTTTGGATTTCATTTTCCGGGGCCATTTCAATTTTTCCAAGTTCAAACCACCGTTTAAGCGCATCATCATAGGTTCCATCCACATGCTGCACACCAAAGATTTCGCATCTTTTGCTCCTACTGCTGAGGCTAAGAAAGCGGGTAAAGCGAGTAGACGAGCGGAAGAAACGCCCAAATCACCTTTGGCTGCCGGGAGAACTGCTTGTAAAAACTGGTTATCATCCATATTCACGTTAGTGACCTTGCATAACGAATTTCTCAGTAATTTATTGTCTATCTTTATGAGGGCGATAAGCTTTGCGCCAAAAAAGAAAGGTCTTAGTGGTTCGGGTACTTTGCCATCTCCAATGAGGTTTATCAGCTTAGAAAGCAATTTCAGAAAACTAAGTCCTGCACTGCCATTCGACTTACTAACAAGATCTTTCAAAGTTTGAGGAATTATTTTATCAGGACCTGCTGCTGATCCGTTTGGAAAGGACATTATCGCTTTGTATAGGTCGAAATCGGTTACGAAAAAACTATCCAATTTTTCTGGATTTGGAACTGCAAATTTGGCTCGCTGAGGGTGCTTAGACAACAATTTTTGATAGTTATCAGTTGAAGAGGGAGCAGTTTTGTCATACGAAGCAGCAAGCCTTATTCCTCCCTTTACATTTCCTTCATCGAGCTCACTACTTATTAACTTTATTCTCTGCTCGAGGTCACTCAGAGGCCGGCTTGAAACTTGGGGATGAGGTTTTGGAAGTGACACGTCATTTGCTCGAATTTTTTTATTTATCAAAGAGCTCATGCTTGTGGTCTGTTTGCGTCTACTTCTTTTCGGTTGCTCCAAAAAAAAACAAGAACGACGTTAAAAAAATTAGCCGTTTTGTAACATCTTCTACATTGTAGACGATGTCATTTATTTTGTCCAACAGACTTTCCGCCAAGGGAACACGCAAAACTTTTGGTACTCTCTTGAGTACTCAGACATTTGAGATGGCTGTATTAACATAATTGTCTAGCACTAAATCATTACCTTTTGTTGCTTTATTAACAGATTTTACATCAACGCATAAAGGACACTGAAACTATTGGGTTTTCTTAGAGTTGCTAAGAGAAATATTTACACAACTGATATGATACCAACTAGAACAACAATCATATTTAATCCAATTTATCAGTCCTGAAGGTTTTAAGCAATCTTTGCTTGTTTACTCTTTTCTGTTTTTCCTCATCTTGACGCAGCATAAAGGTAAAAAAAGGATTTTGACTGGACTTTAGGGGACTGAACTAACCCATGATAAGCGGTTAGTGGGAATTATACAAATCAGCAAATAAAAAAAATAAAAGACAATTAAATTAATTTTAATTTTAAAATCGAATTATAAAAATCAAAAACAAGGAACCATCTCACCCGAGCTCAGTAGGTCCATCGGCGCACCACCAGACTCCTCAAGCCAATTCCAGTTTCCCACCTCCCCACAGAAAGCCACTTGACAGACCTGTCTCTAAAATTCCTCAGAGGGCGCTCCACAAACAGGCACAAACATCAAACATAACAAATCTATTTAATAAATTTATAACAACAATTAGAATAAGTCTTTTGATAAGTTACTCGAAGTTCAAAGAGGACATTGACCGGGGCTTTCCGGGGAGTGTGTGCCATTCGACCAGATTGCCGCTGGCAAATGGTTCGTCAAAATTAGTTTTTATTGAAGTGATTCGACTGTACGAAAGAACAGTTCCACTGATTAACGGTCTTATTTGAAAAAAAAAACAGATTGGGAAAAGTCACTATGAGTTGACATGCTCATTTTTAAAAGTTCGTACGAAGAGATATACACGTGAACATCTTTTATTTTCGCGAGAACTGAAAAATAGCGAAAATTAGAACCGTGATTTTCGCTTGTACAAATGAGAACCACGGCGAGCGAGACAGAAATAACGTGAGCAGAGACAGTCGCAGAAATAACGAGAAGAATTCTTCTGAGCTGTAATGATTGTGCTGTTACAATCGTTACAGGAAGAATTGAACAAATCGGGAAGGCTGAAGGTGAAGGCAGCAAACTTTACTGACCAAGAAGGAGGCGGCTAGTCAGGACTATTGAAGAAATTGGAAGGGTCTGGAGAACCGTTATTGAAGGGACGGTCCATAGGGTTTTCAGAAGTACCTGAACATAGGAAAGTTTGGACCAGGCATTGGAAAAAAATCGAAAACAATTGATTGAAAATGAATATCCGAAAAATTGGTCGGATAGGGTAGTGTTTGAAATTTTAACAAAACCATTGAGGGAAAGAAAAACTTAGTGGTGACGGCATCAGAACGGAGATTTGATAAATGGTTGAAAAGCTCACCCACCTTTTTACAATGCAATATCGAAGCAATCCATCTCAACTGTTAGCTGCAAAAGTTCGGCAAACATCCGGGGCACAAATAATTTTTACAACAAGAAAAATTAAAACTTGCTTGCCATCACTCTAAACTTACTGTGCTTTTGAACTGAGTTCCAAAGTGGTGTCCAAACTTACATAAGCTTACACATATGTCGACCAGGCAGTCAAACAATTAGCCACGAGGGTCGATAAGCTTACATAAGCTTACACATATGTCGACCAGACAGTCAAACATTTAGCCACGAGGGTCGATGAACAACGCAAAGGGGACTCCCCAGTAGGGCAACACTTGTTAGAATGTAATAAGGAGGTAGGCGGTAGTGCTGAGCTGAAGTCAGAGATTATAAACCAAACAGCCAACACCCAGATGCTACTCACACTAGAGGCTTTGCATATTTAAAGGGAGAGGCCGAGAATTAACACACGCGATGATTTCAGGAGCCGGGAATTAACACTAAAATTATAGTCCATGTATAGCATGACAAAAATTCAAAACACTGACATGTCAGAATCGAAAATAATCCCAAATCGAAACTTCATAACAATGATAGAACGAAAAACTATGAAATTTCAGAAATTTACTGGAAATTCTAAATAAGGATTACGTAATTTATTATGTAATTACAGTTTTTTAAATTTGATTGTTTAAACAAATTTTGGGCATTTTTAGATATGTTTCTCACTTTTTCAGATTTTAGATGTCTTGTAAAAAATTTTTTAAAAAATTCTATCTATATGATGCACAAAATGTGCGAAAACGTTTGAAAAAACACTTTCAAAATCTTAAATTTAGTGTTGTAGTTTGATGCCTTTTATAGCACGTAGTGATTTGGTGTAACGTGGATAAAATTGTTCTGATGCAATTTAAAATTTCTGTTCGATGGCACTGTACCATTTTGATGAGTGGTAATCAGAAGGTCAGAAGTATCATAGTAACCGAGGTTACAGTCAGGAGTCCCTTCATCACGTATTCCAGTCAAAATCCTTTGAATTTTCTAGATATGGAAGTGATAATGATAAAAGAAGATGACAAGTGTTTAAGTCCTTTTCAATTAAACCCGATACGGATTACGTTTCTTCAATAAGAACACGCAACTCGACACGAGATAATATAATACATAAGTGTTACAAATAAAAAATTTCGTCGAAAGTTATTTTGTCATTTATTGTTCCGAGTATGCAAGCGGCGTTCGCAATCTGTATTGCCAGGGAGATTCTCTGTTTTAAAAAGCTGCCTGCTCTGGGTTCCTCAGTGCATGTGCATATGCTTAAGTTCTTACAAAGCTTGCTCAAAAAAAATCTGTGCTGGCGCCGGCCGAGCCCTAAATTACAAAAGCTAGCGGTTGAAAAAGATATCCATCATTTACAAGATCTTTATACTTGTCAATTTTTTGCTCCTCCGCTTCAGCGGCAGCCGTACCAGGGTTATAAACAGACGCGGCATTAATCTTATAAGGAGCTAAGGAGTCTACTACCGTTACATCTCACAAGAGCTGCTTACCAACAGCCCATGGAACGAGCGTCAAACCGTCTGGTCGCTTCTGATCGGTCCTGTAGAGCTGTCGTGTTTCTAAAACAGACGGAATGTGAGTAGATGATAAACTCTGTTTTATAAGGGTATTCAAGTTTGAATGCCTGGAGAATCTCCCTGCACTTTTGAGGCAAGAAAGACCATGCCAACCAACCTCGGTAACGTTTTTCCGCACACGCATTTATGCCGTTCGCATATTTTTGATCCTAATCGAAATCCTATCCCAATTCTGAGTTGTTGGTTCGACAGTTGCAACCTTAAATTTTTGCATGGGATGACGTTCAACCATTGGGAGCCAAATCTATCTTGGAACGCGTTGAACCTTTTCATGTCCGTTGGTTCGAGTCGTAAAATCAAGTCTGCAATTTTGCTGTCAAAAATTGGCTCCGTCCAATTTTTTTGGATTTCATTTTCCGGAGCCATTTCAATTTTTCCAAGTTCAAACCAACATTTAAGCGCATCATCATAGGTTCCATCCACATGCTCCAAACCAAAGATTTCGCTCAAGACATCTTTTGCTCCTACTGCTGAGGCTAAGAAAGCGGGTAAAGCGAGTAGACGAGCGGAAGAAACGCCCAAACCACCTTTGGCTGCCGGGAGAACTGCTTGTAAAAACTGGTTATCATCCATTTTCACCTTAGTGACCTTGCATAACGAATTTCGCAGTAATTTATTGTCTATCTTTATGAGGGCGATAAGCTTTGCGCCAAAAAAGAAAGGTCTTAGTGGTTCGGGTACTTTGCCATCTCCAATGAGGTTTATCAGCTTAGAAAGCAATTTCAGAAAACTAAGTCCTGCACTGCCATTCGACTTATTAACAAGATCTTTCAAAGTTTGAGGAATTATTTTATCAGGACCTGCTGCTGATCCGTTTGGAAAGGACATTATCGCTTGTATAGGTCGAAATCGGTTACGAAAAAACTATCCAATTTTTCTGGATTTGGAACTGCAAATTTGGCTCGCTGAGGGTGCTTAGACAACAATTTTTGATAGTTATCAGTTGAAGAGGGAGCAGTTTTGTCATACGAAGCAGCAAGCCTTATTCCTCCCTTTACATTTCCTTCATCGAGCTCACTACTTATTAACTTTATTCTCTGCTCGAGGTCACTCAGAGGCCGGCTTGAAACTTGGGGATGAGGTTTTGGAAGTGACACGTCATTTGCTCGAATTTTTTTATTTATCAAAGAGCTCATGCTTGTGGTCTGTTTGCGTCTACTTCTTTTCGGTTGCTCCAAAAAAAAAATTTACGACGTTAAAAAAATTAGCCGTTTTGTAACATCTTCTACATTGTAGACGATGTCATTTATTTTGTCCAACAGACTTTCCGCCAAGGGAACACGCAAAACTTTTGGTACTCTCTTGAGTACTCAGACATTTGAGATGGCTGTATTAACATAATTGTCTAGCACTAAATCATTACCTTTTGTTGCTTTATTAACAGATTTTACATCAACGCATAAAGGACACTGAAACTATTGGGTTTTCTTAGAGTTGCTAAGAGAAATATTTACACAACTGATATGATACCAACTAGAACAACAATCATATTTAATCCAATTTATCAGTCCTGAAGGTTTTAAGCAATCTTTGCTTGTTTACTCTTTTCTGTTTTTCCTCATCTTGACGCAGCATAAAGGTAAAAAAAGGATTTTGACTGGACTTTAGGGGACTGAACTAACCCATGATAAGCGGTTAGTGGGAATTATACAAATCAGCAAATAAAAAAAATAAAAGACAATTAAATTAATTTTAATTTTAAAATCGAATTATAAAAATCAAAAACAAGGAACCATCTCACCCGAGCTCAGTAGGTCCATCGGCGCACCACCAGACTCCTCAAGCCAATTCCAGTTTCCCACCTCCCCACAGAAAGCCACTTGACAGACCTGTCTCTAAAATTCCTCAGAGGGCGCTCCACAAACAGGCACAAACATTAAACATAACAAATCTATTTAATAAATTTATAACAACAATTAGAATAAGTCTTTTGATAAGTTACTCGAAGTTCAAAGAGGACATTGACCGGGGCTTTCCGGGGAGTGTGTGCCATTCGACCAGATTGCCGCTGGCAAATGGTTCGTCAAAATTAGTTTTTATTGAAATGATTCGACTGTACGAAAGAACAGTTCCACTGATTAACGGTCTTATTTGAAAAAAAAACAGATTGGGAAAAGTCACTATGAGTTGACATGCTCATTTTTAAAAGTTCGTACGAAGAGATATACACGTGAACATCTTTTATTTTCGCGAGAACTGAAAAATAGCGAAAATTAGAACCGTGATTTTCGCTTGTACAAATGAGAACCACGGCGAGCGAGACAGAAATAACGTGAGCAGAGACAGTCGCAGAAATAACGAGAAGAATTCTTCTGAGCTGTAATGATTGTGCTGTTACAATCGTTACAGGAAGAATTGAACAAATCGGGAAGGCTGAAGGTGAAGGCAGCAAACTTTACTGACCAAGAAGGAGGCGGCTAGTCAGGACTATTGAAGAAATTGGAAGGGTCTGGAGAACCGTTATTGAAGGGACGGTCCATAGGGTTTTCAGAAGTACCTGAACATAGGAAAGTTTGGACCAGGCATTGGAAAAAAATCGAAAACAATTGATTGAAAATGAATATCCGAAAAATTGGTCGGATAGGGTAGTGTTTGAAATTTTAACAAAACCATTGAGGGAAAGAAAAACTTAGTGGTGACGGCATCAGAACGGAGATTTGATAAATGGTTGAAAAGCTCACCCACCTTTTTACAATGCAATATCGAAGCAATCCATCTCAACTGTTAGCTGCAAAAGTTCGGCAAACATCCGGGGCACAAATAATTTTTACAACAAGAAAAATTAAAACTTGCTTGCCATCACTCTAAACTTACTGTGCTTTTGAACTGAGTTCCAAAGTGGTGTCCAAACTTACATAAGCTTACACATATGTCGACCAGGCAGTCAAACAATTAGCCACGAGGGTCGATAAGCTTACATAAGCTTACACATATGTCGACCAGACAGTCAAACATTTAGCCACGAGGGTCGATGAACAACGCAAAGGGGACTCCCCAGTAGGGCAACACTTGTTAGAATGTAATAAGGAGGTAGGCGGTAGTGCTGAGCTGAAGTCAGAGATTATAAACCAAACAGCCAACACCCAGATGCTACTCACACTAGAGGCTTTGCATATTTAAAGGGAGAGGCCGAGAATTAACACACGCGATGATTTCAGGAGCCGGGAATTAACACTAAAATTATAGTCCATGTATAGCATGACAAAAATTCAAAACACTGACATGTCAGAATCGAAAATAATCCCAAATCGAAACTTCATAACAATGATAGAACGAAAAACTATGAAATTTCAGAAATTTACTGGAAATTCTAAATAAGGATTACGTAATTTATTATGTAATTACAGTTTTTTAAATTTGATTGTTTAAACAAATTTTGGGCATTTTTAGACATGTTTCTCACTTTTTCAGATTTTAGATGTCTTGTAAAAAATTTTTTAAAAAATTCTATCTATATGATGCACAAAATGTGCGAAAACGTTTGAAAAAACACTTTCAAAATCTTAAATTTAGTGTTGTAGTTTGATGATTTTATAGCACGTAGTGATTTGGTGTAACGTGGATAAAATTGTTCTGATGCAATTTAAAATTTCTGTTCGATGGCACTGTACCATTTTGATGAGTGGTAATCAGAAGGTCAGAAGTATCATAGTAACCGAGGTTACAGTCAGGAGTCCCTTCATCACGTATTCCAGTCAAAATCCTTTGAATTTTCTAGATATGGAAGTGATAATGATAAAAGAAGATGACAAGTGTTTAAGTCCTTTTCAATTAAACCCGATACGGATTACGTTTCTTCAATAAGAACACGCAACTCGACACGAGATAATATAATACATAAGTGTTACAAATAAAAAATTTCGTCGAAAGTTATTTTGTCATTTATTGTTCCGAGTATGCAAGCGGCGTTCGCAATCTGTATTGCCAGGGAGATTCTCTGTTTTAAAAAGCTGCCTGCTCTGGGTTCCTCAGTGCATGTGCATATGCTTAAGTTCTTACAAAGCTTGCTCAAAAAAAAATCTGTGCTGGCGCCGGCCGAGCCCTAAATTACAAAAGCTAGCGGTTGAAAAAGATATCCATCATTTACAAGATCTTTATACTTGTCAATTTGTTGCTCCTCCGCTTCAGCGGCAGCCGTACCAGGGTTACAAACAGACGCGGCATTAATCTTATAAGGAGCTAAGGAGTCTACTACCGTTACATCTCACAAGAGCTGCTTACCAACAGCCCATGGAACGAGCGTCAAACCGTCTGGTCGCTTCTGATCGGTCCTGTAGAGCTGTCGTGTTTCTAAAACAGACGGAATGTGAGTAGATGATAAACTCTGTTTTATAAGGGTATTCAAGTTTGAATGCCTGGAGAATCTCCCTGCACTTTTGAGGCAAGAAAGACCATGCCAACCAACCTCGGTAACGTTTTTCCGCACACGCATTTATGCCGTTCGCATATTTTTGATCCTAATCGAAATCCTATCCCAATTCTGAGTTGTTGGTTCGACAGTTGCAACCTTAAATTTTTGCATGGGATGACGTTCAACCATTGGGAGCCAAATCTATCTTGGAACGCGTTGAACCTTTTCATGTCCGTTGGTTCGAGTCGTAAAATCAAGTCTGCAATTTTGCTGTCAAAAATTGGCTCCGTCCAATTTTTTTGGATTTCATTTTCCGGAGCCATTTCAATTTTTCCAAGTTCAAACCAACATTTAAGCGCATCATCATAGGTTCCATCCACATGCTCCAAACCAAAGATTTCGCTCAAGACATCTTTTGCTCCTACTGCTGAGGCTAAGAAAGCGGGTAAAGCGAGTAGACGAGCGGAAGAAACGCCCAAACCACCTTTGGCTGCCGGGAGAACTGCTTGTAAAAACTGGTTATTATCCATTTTCACGTTAGTGACCTTGCATAACGAATTTCGCAGTAATTTATCGTAGCGTTCCAAAAATAAATTTGCAAAAAACAAGGGCTCGTACGCAAAAAATATAGGAGTTTTGGCATGCTAAAGCAATTTTTCAGGAGGTAAAAACCATATTGGGTGTCTAGTTTGTCAATGACATCCGAGACTTTTTTAAGCTCCTTAATTTTTTCGTCGAGCAATTCTTTTCGGCAAAGTTCGCCGATTGGAGATCCTAAAATGAGGAGTTCTTCTTTTGTTTTTATTTTGGGGCATATTTTTCGAAAATGTGTTAAAATTGAATTATACTGTGTACTAGTAGTCGGTCCCAAAAAACAAAGTTCGCACTTCTCAGTGTTCAAGCTCAGGCTTCAAAATGTTCTGACTTCAGAATGTTTTTAAGGTCCCGGAGTACTACCTTATAGTCTTCGGCTGAATTCCCATAATCTAAATACCAAATGTTACTTTTCGACTCCAACTGTTTGACTAGTGTATGAATTGTTTCCGCAAAAAAGGGTGGGGCTTCAAGATCACCTTGCTGAGTTCCGTCTTCTGACATTATGACAGAGCTTCCGTGAAAAAGGTAACTAGGTTTACCATACGCGCAATGGGTGTAATTATACAATTCGGGGCGATTTGAATAAAAATGATTCAGCATTGTTTCTCTGTTTGAAGAGTTAAAGGCGTTCTTAAAATCTAGTTTTAAAAGAACAGTGCATTTTGGATTGTCGTCGCGTTCATTTAGGTTTCGAAACGAGTGCGCATCTATTTCTGCTCCTCGTTTGGTACCGCATCCTACCTGTACGTTTCCGAAAAAATTTTGTCGCTCGGAGAGGGCCTTGCTTCCAGCGCATTTAGACGCGATACATCTCAGCGTGTTGCCAATGGCAATCGTTCTCAACTCTCCGTCTATCTTTATGAGGGCGATAAGCTTTGCGCCAAAAAAGAAAGGTCTTAGTGGTTCGGGTATTTTGCCATCTCCAATGAGGTTTATCAGCTTAGTAAGCGATTTCAGGAAACTAAGTCCTGCACTGCCATTCGACTTACTAACAAGATCTTTAAAAATTTGTGGAACTATTTTATCAGGACCTGCTGCTGATCCGTTTGGAAAGGACATTATCGCGTTGTATAGGTCGAAATCGGTTACGAAAAAACTATCCAATTTTTCTGGATTTGGATCTGCAAATTTGGCTCGCTGAGGGTGCTTAGACAACAATTTTTGATAGTTATCAGTTGAAAAGGGAGCAATTTTGTCATCCGAAGATGCAAGTCTTATTCCTCCCTTTACATTTCCTTCATTGAGCTTACTACTTATTAACTTTATTCTCTGCTCGAGGTCACTCAGAGGCCGGCTTGAAACTTGGGGATGAGGTTTTGGAAGTGACACGTCATTTGCTCGAATTTTTTTATTTATCAAAGAGCTCATGCTTGTAGTCTGTTTGCGTCTACTTCTTTTCGGTTGCTCCAAAAAAACAAGAACGACGTTAAACAATTAGCCATTTTGTAACATCTTCTACATTGTAGACGATGTCATTTATTTTGTCCGACAGACTTTTCGCCAAGGGAACACGCGAGTCTTTTGTTACTCTCTTGAGTACTCGGACATTTGAGATGGCTGTATTAACATAATTGTCTAGCACTAAATCATTACCTATTGTTGCTTTATTAACAGATTTTACATCAACGCATAAAGGACACTGAAACCATTGGGTTTTCTTAGTGTCGCTAAGAGAAATATTTACACTACTGATATGATACCAACTAGAACAACAATCATATTTAATCCAATTTATCAGTCCTGAAGGTTTTAAGCAATCTTTGCTTGCTTACTCTTTTCTGTTTTTCCTCATCTTGACGCAGCATAAAGGTAAAAAAAAGGATTTTGACTGGACTTTAGGGGACTGAACTAACCCATGATAAGCGGTTAGTGGGAACTATACAAATCAGCAAATAAAAAAAATAAAAGACAATTAAATTAATTTTAATTTTAAAATCGAATTATAAAAATCAAAAACAAGGAACAATCTCACCCGAGCTCAGTAGGTCCATCGGCGCACCACCAGACTCCACAAGCCAATTCCAGTTTTCCACCTCCCCACAGAAAGCCACTTGACAGACCTGTCTCTAAAATTCCTCAGAGGGCGCTCCACAAACAGGCACAAACATTAAACATAACAAATCTATTTAATAAATTTATAACAACAATTAGAATAAGTCTTTTGATAAGTTACTCGAAGTTCAAAGAGGACATTGACCGGGGCTTTCCGGGGAGTGTGTGCCATTCGACCAGATTGCCGCTGGCAAATGGTTCGTCAAAATTAATTTTTTTTGAAGTGATTCGACTGTACGAAAGAACAGTTCCACTGATTAATGGTCTTATTTGAAAAAAAATTAGATTGGGAAAGGTCACTATGAGTTGACATGCTCATTTTTAAAAGTTAGTACGAAGAGATATACACGTGAACATCTTTTATTTTCGCGAGAACTGAAAAATAGCGAAAATCAGAACCGTAATTTTCGCTTGTACAAATGAGAATCACGGCGAGCGAGACAGAAATAACGTGAGCAGAGACAGTCGCAGAATTAACGAGAAGAATTTTTCCGAGTTGTAATGATTGTGCTGTTACAGTCGTTACAGGAAGAATTGAACAAATCGGGAAGGCTGAAGGTGAAGGTAGCAACCCTTACTGACCAAGAAGAAGGCGTCTAGTCAGGACTATTGAAGAAATTGGAAGGTTCTGGAGATACACTCCTGAACTGTAGTCTTAACAACTTTTAGCTTCTGTAGATGTCCTGAATTTAAATTATATCATCTATTTCCAGTTTCGGTCTATGAGAAGCTACGGATTAAGGAAAGGGTCGATCCATCTCCGATAGGTAGTGTGATTTTCTCTAATGTAGAAAAACAATAGTAATATGGTAGCTTAATATGATAATATTTATAAGAAATTTATAATGTTATTTCAAACGTTTTAGCACATTTTGTGCATCATCAGGATTAACATTTTGAAAATATGATAATGTATCTACCCCATTTTTAGGAGTGACCTCGTGGTCTGGGGATACTGAGACCCAGCCATGAGTCCATTATTTTGCATGCGACTAAGTTAATTTGCGCGAATCGGCTGATAGCCTTCAACCAGTAACAACTCGTTGACCGGTTGTTATGAGGACCATTTCGAACATGCTTTGGTAGAGACGGCTAAAAGCACGTGAAGCTCTATCTTGACTCTAGCCAGTCTATATGGTATAATGATGATGATGATGACGATGAAAAAATTAATTCCCTTAAAAAATTAAGGCAAAAAAAAATAAAAATATAAAGTCAAGATCGACAATTTGAACAAGTGCACTTCAAGAACCATGAACAAGAGTCCAGTTGATCAAAAATTGACAAAGTTACCGGATATAGTTTTACTTTCCGTCGTTATGTACTTTCCGAGCAAATGTTACAAACTTTTAAGAATTATTCTGTTCAATTTTCTGTACACGTTGTTTTACCGGATCCTCATTGAGGTAGAAACCAGTCTAAAATCTAGCTCAGTGCTACTGGGATTTTTCACAAATTTACATAACGAGATAGAGGGAGTTGTTTCAGATAGATATTGTTGTGTGACAGAAATGTCTCGAGTTCAAGTTAACATTCTCTATTGGTATGTGCATGATAAAGTTTTGTATTGTGAACAAATATGACCAAATTTTTCTGTTGTCGAGAAAAAAGTATCAGTTTACCTTGAATTAATTTATGAATCGGTGTCACGTATTCATAGTTATCAAATAAGACATTGAAGGCTTTATTTTAGCGGTGCATGAGGGTACAGAAGTAAGGCCAATCGGCTAATCAGTGACATCAAAAATGAGTTCGCTAGCTATGGAATCGAATTTGTAAGTGTTACTTTTGCGCTTTGCTTGTTACCTTTGAAAATGCCCTAAAAATAAGAGTTTTTTTGAAAAGTCCGAATTTTTTTAAATAAAAAACCTTCATAATGTATTGACGCTTTAAACTGTCTGTATCTTCCTTTCCTTGTTCTAGGATTCCGAGGGCACTCCGAGAGCGACTGGCTACTTCGAGGTCTCAGTAAACGGAGAACTTGTTCACTCCAAGAAGGTAAAAGGCTTTTACACTCATTTTATCGTGCATTTTGAAGTGTTTAGGGAGGATATCTTGAGTTGATGTTGTTGTAGTATACACTGTCTGGCAATCCATGGGCTAAACTCCTCAGTTTTACGAGTTTTTCAGGGGTCAAGTATTCCTTTATATACAACTTTCGCCACGTGCAACAATAGTTTTAATTGAATTTTTTGCTGTAGATTCTTTTTTGCATCTGTTTGTTGCCCACTTTTTGCTATGTTCAATAACTTGGAAGTTCGGATCCACAAATTTTCATCAAATTGTTTTAGACGCTGTTAAAGCACTAAAAGCACTTTAACAGTCGTGTAACACCTGTGCGGCTATTCATACCCTACTTTGCCATTGGGACACAATTTTACACTAGCAAAGCTTGTGTTGTAGCATGAACTCTCTTTTTTTCCAACATAAGTCGCAAATTTTGTTCGACGCAAATATTGTTGCGACAAAATGTGTTCATTTTGATCAATAACCAGCTAAGGCTCGGATGCTACGGCTCGGATGTTTTAATGAACTTTTTCGTATACTAGTTAAACTGCTTATGTATGCGAAGTGCAACTTCGTCTCTGCGTTTCAATTTCGTGTCAGTTCTCGAAGGTTACCAGAACTAACAGGCAAATAGCGGTGCTGGTGCAACGTATCCTGTTTAAGCGTTCAGTTTTGTTTCGCCGAGATTCTTCTGTTCCGTTCTCAAAGTTTTTTGGAGTTGCCCATATTGAGTGTCATTAGATTATCCTTTCTCCATTTTCCAACCTTTGATGCTATTCTTTCTGAATCTGTCTCGAATTTAAAATCGTTTGCATATCCATAGGCTTACCCATATTTTTTTGCATAGGAAGAGCATTCGCGTAGAAAAGTAACAACAGAAAGCATAGTTAGAGCCCAAAGGTTACATCACTTGTGCAGGAGAGAGTATCTGATTTACAGCTGCCAATACGTTATGTTAGTTGACTGATTTGATATGTAGCTGACTAGTATTTCTAAAAAACAATCGTCCAATACCAACATTTACCATTTTTCCGCTTCTACAGCTTCTGCAAATGTGACTTTGTAAATCTGGCGGCTAAATGGCCCATCAGCCCTTTGATGCCTTTCTGTTACAGCAATATGAATGTAAATACGGATTTGTCGTATAATTGGATCTGTGAATTAATTGATAAGCATACCCCTCGTAGAAAGTCAAAATCTTTCTCCCTGGATTTCCTCTGAAATCGCGCATGTAATAAATAAGATGGAAACTCTGGGAAAGACATTAAAGAAAAACTGCAATAAGTATTACCTTGTTCAACAAAGTTCAAGCGTTTCGAATTGAATGCTCTCGATTGCAAGATCTGTTAGGCAGCAATATGAAAAAGACTTGTTTTCAACGAGAAAAAGAAAAAGGATATTCAAATACCTAATAAGTCTCGGCAGAGAAAAGTTAACACCAAAATCATCGACCCCTCAACAAGTTGCGAAGTCAGTGACTATATAGACAAAGTCAATCTCTTCAATGACTACTTTGCGGCGGTTGTCACCGATTCAGAATATAATTTCGTTAAGCCAACTCCAGCGGTATCTTATGACCTGAAAAAAAGTAAACTTCACCATGAGATCAATTGAATCAGAGCTCCAAGAGATTGATATTAGTAAAAGCAGAGAACCAGATCAATTTCCACCCAGCTTTTTCAAAAGAACTAGTACCGAAATTGCTAAATCAATGTTTACTTCATTTAAAACATTCGTTCGATTGAAGAGATTTCCCCGGAAATGGATAAATGGAATTGTTCTGCCGATCTTCAAGGAAGACAGCAAAGCAGATGTCTCGAACTATCATCCAGTAACATTATTGAATGTTGTTTCTAAAATTCTTAAAAATTTCGTTTCCGGAGCCATAACTGAAAGTTTTGGAGATAAGAAAGAAGAATCGAATTGAAAAACGGTCGGTTGACATTGCGATGAACTGAATGTTGAAAAAGAAAAATTGTGGCAATTTTATAACAAGAAATTCTTCATAAAAACAATTGAATTGGCCTTATAGTTATTCAAATCTAAGTTTTTCAGATTTATAAACTGATTTCGTTCAAGCCAAAGCCCTGAAAAAAGTTCGAGAAGTTAAATGTCTCACTGATAGAATTTTAAAAAATGACAATATTGTTTCAGTTCAAGCTGGGTTTTTATTTTATTTTGTTAGTCACGATGAACCCAATGAATGTTTCGGATTAAAGTGGAGCATTATCTCAAGAACAAGAGATCGTAAGTAACAATTCAGAGATAAAAAAGTGAGAGATGTGTACCAAGAGGTGAAAAAGATGAGAGCTCTTGCAATTGAACAAGGGCAGAAAATAAAAGATCTTGAATAAAATCAGACTAAATTAGATGATCGATTGCGAGCACAAAAGCGCCACACGAGGAAACATAATGAAATCATCTTTGGATGCGAGAAATGTTCATAATGTTAATAGTGAAACAGAGATTTTTATTAAAATGTTTTTGCGAATAAAAATAAATGAGGAAAGGATTAAAATATCACATTTGCCTGGCAAGGCGTTTGATGGGCTATTACCGAGCCTAGTTTGCAAATTAATATACTTCGCAGATAAAGTAATTTTTTTTCAAGCCCGTTTTCAATTACGCCATAAATTGAATACGAGAAACCAAAATACGTTTACGTGAGTGAGCGTCTGAACCCATCTGAGGTTTCTGCAAACAGCGAAAACGAACGAGGTAAATTTGTGCGCGTACCGTACAAGACGGATTTGCTGAAATATGAAAAGACTACTATCAACCGAAACTATCGGGATCGGTCGAAAGAGATGATACTGAGAGATCTCTAGTGTATAAAAAGAAAAACACTGGCAAATAATGAACATCATAAGAAATGATAACTGAGACCCAAAACCATATTTCTTTTTGTACTAATATTCGTTGTTGGGAATTGATATATTAATCTGAAACTCATATTCATTAACTATTCTTTTTTGAATATTAATTTTTCTGTTGTGATTAAGATTAATTGAGTTGATATCTCTTGCGTTCCTTTTCCATTATCTCACTGGGCCCTTTTTTCGTTTATTTAATTAATTTTTTCTTTCGATTGTTTTTCAAAGATAGAAGAGAATGAACACGCAGCTCAACTTCTTGCACATGTGTCGTAACCATGAAAAAAATATTTGTTATTGTTTTTTCTTTTTTCAATGGTGATGACCCGCCTGTGATACCTCAGAGGCGGCCACAAGTTGCTGTGAGATCGTAGCAAAAAAGAGGTTCAGACAGGCTTTCGCCAATTGTTTTGCTTCTACGAATATACGAATTGTTCTCTACTGTAGGCAGATGTGATCGATTTTTTAGTTTCATATATGTACAAAAACACTGGCCAGTACAGGTTGTTTTCTCTTTGCTTCTTCAAAGTATGACACAGACTACAAGAAAACACCTCAGTCTTCGTTTGGCTTCAAAATATTAGATCACTACCAAACAAAATTGATAAATTTTGCGTACTGCTCATGAGTTATTCCGAAAAACCAATGGCAATTAGACATAGGACAAAAGTGTTCTCAATACCGGGTTATCACCAAAAAAAAAGATTGCTCACGGGTAAAAAGGGGAAATGGCATTGGAGTGTTTTTGCGTGAAGAATTCAAATATGAAATAATCCTTCAAACAAACTAAAACAATATTTAAATAATTACAATTGAATTTTTACAAAGACTCTGTGGGGACCTACTAAACATGCTTTTATATTCCACCTAGTTCATTTAATAAAAAACCTAAGATGTCCTACAATCTCACCTGAAAGACTACGTCTCTACGTCTCTGAAAGACTACGTCTCACCTGAAAGACTATATCTCTATTTTACTAAACATTATTTGCGGCGGATTGAATGTAAATGGAACTATCAAACATTTTCTTGGGATATAACTTGAAGATAATCAATAAGTAGGATCTAGATACAAAAGCGTTAGACTTGTTTTTTTAAACACGAAGGGTATACGAGTGTTATGAAAACAGCCATAAGTGACCATTACACAGTAGCTTTCAACACCAAATCCGAAACCAAAGAAAGTGGACTAAACCAATTAAATACAGAAAATGGAAAAAACTTGAAAACGCCTCATTAGCGATGGATCTCAGTAAAGTTTAAGAAAGGAGCTGAAGGTTCCTAACCGAGAAATTTGTTCAATGGTTTGCGAAACTGCTTTCAAAAAGTTTCAGAATATCTTGACAATTAAGCTTAATGAATTCCTCCCTGAGAAAAAACGATCTGAAGAAATTGGGAATGATAACCAAGTTAAAAAGGCTGCTGCAAAACAGAATGCACCAAAACAGTTCTGGTTAAAAGAGAAGTCCAGCAAAAAAAGAGATATTTACGAAAAACAGAATAGAAAAGTGATAGCAATGAACGTTATTTCTAGCTACAAAGACTAGATAAACAAGTGAAGAAAGGGAGTAGAGAAAACTTTCAATGAGGAAAGGAAACCAAAAAAAGGCGGCAGGATATAGATGAATCAAAGTTGATCATTTTTTATGTTTTTTTTTCTCCAACAATAGGGGAGAAACTTGCAAAGAGAATGGACAAGAGGAGCAATCCAATTTTAACTACCACTTCCAATAACTTCATTCAAAAAGTGCATCAAAAAGCATTAAACGAGACTAGTAAGTGGCTGGAGAACAATACTATTACTCTTAACACTGACAGCTGTTTGTGTTGAGGTTTTCAATATGTTAGGGGAGGCCGAGGGCTCGGTGATTTTTAATGATCAGACAGCATTTAGTGAAGTGGACGTTAATATTGTTATTGCTGATGCCATGTCGAATGATAATAACTTCACGACGTCGAGCTGCACCTCGATTTGTGTGTTGGCTCTGAACTATCTTGGAGGTCCCTAGAAGAGTCCATGGCTAGAACTTGATTGAGCTAGGAAGTCCGTATTGGGTCAGTTTGCTACATCCAAAGTCGCACATTCCTGTATTAAATCACTACTGCGCCAAAAACAGCGACAGCTCTCTAATCTCAGGCCACAGATCGGGGCAAAAACTTGTGAAGCATCGTCATAACCAAATTTTGAATGATTTTTGTATTCAGCTTCTATTTCAAGTTTACTTCCTAGATGACAATTTCAATTTTGATGATTACGGGGTCATTTCCACGATCTGTTGACAGGCTGGATAGGCTGGATAGTTTCTTACCGTAACAAGGCTAAATTCATCGAAGAAGAACGCAAAATAAAGCTTGTCGAGGTTTGAAGCATCTAAAGAGTTGTCATTTGATTTCACTACCTAGATTTTTGCACAGTGTCTCCACGCTTTCTAGGTTTCCGTCTTTCTCCAATGGCACTGGGACTATGTTTACTGTGCAGGTGTTTATGTTTTGCAAGTGTTTCATCCGATTTATTGGTGCCTGGCTTTGAATAAATTATTTCTAATTCTAAGGAGGCGCTTTCGTCCTAAAAAGGCCATTCTTTTTCCGCTGTATCAAGTAAACTTAACATACAGCAAGCTAAAATGATTCATGTAGATTTACAAAATGAGATATTCCTTGATGCTATTTTGAGAACAGCGATCAGATAAGAATCTTAGAAGGTTGAATATTAGGACGAAATACGTGGTTGAAGTACTTTCCATCCTTCTGAAAGATAGAACCTTTTGCCGTAGACTGTTTTCAGTAGACCTTGTGCCGAGAAGACTGTTTTTAAAAAATCGCAAGGTATTGAAGATCGTTTGCTGTTCTTGCAATGAGCGCGATATTTTTAAAGAGTTGATGTTTTTTAAGAGTAGATGAACGTAATTCAGACTCGGTAATAGGTCTTGATGATTTTTTTAGTTATTTTTTTTCAGGAAGTCTTTTAAAATTTATTCAGACTCAAATGTAATTTTTCGCGATTGAAATTTTGATTTCTTTTTAAGTTTAGTTCATATCCTTTGTTAAAAGGAAGGCGAACTCCACTATCGAACAGCAAAAGGGTAAATTTCATGCATAGCGTGATTGACGTTTCGAAAATGGGATTTAGTTTTAAGATTTCCCAGCGAAATAAAAAGCATACCTATTGATCCAGTTTTCTCAAATTGGGTTAATTTTATTGGGTTACTCTATTTTAACTGTTTTCTGCAAAGTTTGAGTTTTAACTTTAAATGGTTTTTCCATTGGAACGACAAACTTTCGAAAAAAATTATTCGACGTTTTTTTGCTATAATTGTTTTGTGGTAGAACATACATGGCAAGGAGACAGCAAGCGGGCAATCCAATCGTGTTTAAATAAATTGTTTGAGGAAATAGGTTCGAAATTTGAGAAATAGTCATCGGCCTCCTGTATCTTTTCATTTTTCTTTCTATACAATTATCTTCCTGAGTCTATCATTAATCGTTTTACTTCTTAATCTTGCCATTCTTTTAAAATCTCCAACAGGAGAGTCCGATGTCATCTGCTCTAAGTTTGCTCTTTTCAGTTTTAAATTCTTTTGGCAAAAAATGGCCAACTTTATTCTCGAAAATCAAAAGTTTCTTCAGTTTGCTGTTAGCAAGCATTATTAAATTGGATTATGGATATGTCTAACAAAATCACTGACTAAGTTTCCTACCTGAATTCTCTGAATTTTTTTAACCAACAGTCAAATTTTTAGCATTTTTTTTTTAAATATTTCTATTCAAAATTTTTTTTAAGTTGGTTGTAAATTTAACTAACTCCGATATGGTAAAGTTCAGCTTTTTCGTTTTTTCTTTTCATTTTGTTCAGTCTAAAAAGTTTTAACTTGGGTATTCTCGGTCCAGATTAATCATTTCGCGTCGTTTTTCTGATCTGTTTATTTAAAGATTTTGTTTTCTGAAATTAACTTTTTTTTCAGCTCAACAGGTGTCTGCTCAAGTATTGTCGGCTTTAGAACCGCTGCGTAATATTTCTTCCGATTCTAACTCAACTTTAAGCTGTGTTACTTGTAGTATTTGTCTTAAAATGAACTTCATAGAGGACAGATTCAGACAAACATTCTTTATTTTAAATTTTCTGTTCATGTTCCTTTTCGGCGTAGCGGCTTTCGTCTTATTTCCTGTTGGCTAATTTGCCCCGGTATTTAGGATTTATCCAAATGACGCGAAGCTCTGCTTTGCTTCTAGGCTTAAAACATGGATTTTAATGAAAAATTTTGATCACCAAAAGCTTTTAGGTATTTTTTGGAATTCTTCTTCATTGATACTGTTTTGGCTCTATCTTTTGATTGATTTATGAGTGGTAGTGTCTTCAGGATGCCCTGTTTAAAAATAGTTTGGGAATCTTTTATAAAATGATGTTTCTTTGATTATAATTGATGTCATTAAAAATTCTCATTTCGAAAATTTGAAAGATAGTGTAGAGATTTTAATTAGATCCAAAGTTATCTGCTCGCGTTTACATAATTGGACAATGAATGGGTTGTTGTCTTTATAGAAGGGCGACGGCTACGTTGACAGCGAGAAGAAACTGAAGAAGATCTTCTCAGCTGTGGAAGTGGCACTGGGGTTGAAGGAGTAGAAGAGAGGAGATCAGACTCACATGGCCGACTGAGATGAGCTAACTTAATACACCTCTACTAACAAGTGCCAAGAAACGACATGAACAGAACATTACATTGAACAACAGTGAGTTTCAATTGGGTTATGCTGGTTCATTTTTTGGCATTAATTGGAATTGATATATTAATCTGAAACTCATATTCATTAACTATTCTTTTTTGAATATTAATTTTTCTGTTGTGATTAAGATTAATTGAGTTGATATCTCTTGCGTTCCTTTTCCATTATCTCACTGGGCCCTTTTTTCGTTTATTTAATTAATTTTTTCTTTCGATTTTTTTTCAAAGATAGAAGAGAATGAACACGCAGCTCAACTTCTTGCACATGTGTCGTAACCAATGAAAAAAATATTTGTTATTGTCTTTTCTTTTTCCAATGGTGATGACCCGCCTGTGATACCTCAGAGGCGGCCACAAGTTGCTGTGAGATCGTAGCAAAAAAGAGGTTCAGACAGGCTTTCGCCAATTGTTTTGCTTCTACGAATATACGAATTGTTCTCTACTGTAGGCAGATGTGATCGATTTTTTAGTTTCATATATGTACAAAAACACTGGCCAGTACAGGTTGTTTTCTCTTTGCTTCTTCAAAGTATGACACAGACTACAAGAAAACACCTCAGTCTTCGTTTGGCTTCAAAATATTAGATCACTACCAAACAAAATTGATAAATTTTGCGTACTGCTCATGAGTTATTCCGAAAAACCAATGGCAATTAGACATAGGACAAAAGTGTTCTCAATACCGGGTTATCACCAAAAAAAAAGATTGCTCACGGGTAAAAAGGGGAAATGGCATTGGAGTGTTTTTGCGTGAAGAATTCAAATATGAAATAATCCTTCAAACAAACTAAAACAATATTTAAATAATTACAATTGAATTTTTACAAAGACTCTGTGGGGACCTACTAAACATGCTTTTATATTCCACCTAGTTCATTTAATAAAAAACCTAAGATGTCCTACAATCTCACCTGAAAGACTACGTCTCTGAAAGACTACGTCTCACCTGAAAGACTATATCTCTATTTTACTAAACATTATTTGCGGCGGATTGAATGTAAATGGAACTATCAAACATTTTCTTGGGATATAACTTGAAGATAATCAATAAGTAGGATCTAGATACAAAAGCGTTAGACTTGTTTTTTTAAACACGAAGGGTATACGAGTGTTATGAAAACAGCCATAAGTGACCATTACACAGTAGCTTTCAACACCAAATCCGAAACCAAAGAAAGTGGACTAAACCAATTAAATACAGAAAATGGAAAAAACTTGAAAACGCCTCATTAGCGATGGATCTCAGTAAAGTTTAAGAAAGGAGCTGAAGGTTCCTAACCGAGAAATTTGTTCAATGGTTTGCGAAACTGCTTTCAAAAAGTTTCAGAATATCTTGACAATTAAGCTTAATGAATTCCTCCCTGAGAAAAAACGATCTGAAGAAATTGGGAATGATAACCAAGTTAAAAAGGCTGCTGCAAAACAGAATGCACCAAAACAGTTCTGGTTAAAAGAGAAGTCCAGCAAAAAAAGAGATATTTACGAAAAACAGAATAGAAAAGTGATAGCAATGAACGTTATTTCTAGCTACAAAGACTAGATAAACAAGTGAAGAAAGGGAGTAGAGAAAACTTTCAATGAGGAAAGGAAACCAAAAAAAGGCGGCAGGATATAGATGAATCAAAGTTGATCATTTTTTATGTTTTTTTTTCTCCAACAATAGGGGAGAAACTTGCAAAGAGAATGGACAAGAGGAGCAATCCAATTTTAACTACCACTTCCAATAACTTCATTCAAAAAGTGCATCAAAAAGCATTAAACGAGACTAGTAAGTGGCTGGAGAACAATACTATTACTCTTAACACTGACAGCTGTTTGTGTTGAGGTTTTCAATATGTTAGGGGAGGCCGAGGGCTCGGTGATTTTTAATGATCAGACAGCATTTAGTGAAGTGGACGTTAATATTGTTATTGCTGATGCCATGTCGAATGATAATAACTTCACGACGTCGAGCTGCACCTCGATTTGTGTGTTGGCTCTGAACTATCTTGGAGGTCCCTAGAAGAGTCCATGGCTAGAACTTGATTGAGCTAGGAAGTCCGTATTGGGTCAGTTTGCTACATCCAAAGTCGCACATTCCTGTATTAAATCACTACTGCGCCAAAAACAGCGACAGCTCTCTAATCTCAGGCCACAGATCGGGGCAAAAACTTGTGAAGCATCGTCATAACCAAATTTTGAATGATTTTTGTATTCAGCTTCTATTTCAAGTTTACTTCCTAGATGACAATTTCAATTTTGATGATTACGGGGTCATTTCCACGATCTGTTGACAGGCTGGATAGGCTGGATAGTTTCTTACCGTAACAAGGCTAAATTCATCGAAGAAGAACGCAAAATAAAGCTTGTCGAGGTTTGAAGCATCTAAAGAGTTGTCATTTGATTTCACTACCTAGATTTTTGCACAGTGTCTCCACGCTTTCTAGGTTTCCGTTTTTCTCCAATGGCACTGGGACTATGTTTACTGTGCAGGTGTTTATGTTTTGCAAGTGTTTCATCCGATTTATTGGTGCCTGGCTTTGAATAAATTATTTCTAATTCTAAGGAGGCGCTTTCGTCCTAAAAAGGCCATTCTTTTTCCGCTGTATCAAGTAAACTTAACATACAGCAAGCTAAAATGATTCATGTAGATTTACAAAATGAGATATTCCTTGATGCTATTTTGAGAACAGCGATCAGATAAGAATCTTAGAAGGTTGAATATTAGGACGAAATACGTGGTTGAAGTACTTTCCATCCTTCTGAAAGATAGAACCTTTTGCCGTAGACTGTTTTCAGTAGACCTTGTGCCGAGAAGACTGTTTTTAAAAAATCGCAAGGTATTGAAGATCGTTTGCTGTTCTTGCAATGAGCGCGATATTTTTAAAGAGTTGATGTTTTTTAAGAGTAGATGAACGTAATTCAGACTCGGTAATAGGTCTTGATGATTTTTTTAGTTATTTTTTTTCAGGAAGTCTTTTAAAATTTATTCAGACTCAAATGTAATTTTTCGCGATTGAAATTTTGATTTCTTTTTAAGTTTAGTTCATATCCTTTGTTAAAAGGAAGGCGAACTCCACTATCGAACAGCAAAAGGGTAAATTTCATGCATAGCGTGATTGACGTTTCGAAAATGGGATTTAGTTTTAAGATTTCCCAGCGAAATAAAAAGCATACCTATTGATCCAGTTTTCTCAAATTGGGTTAATTTTATTGGGTTACTCTATTTTAACTGTTTTCTGCAAAGTTTGAGTTTTAACTTTAAATGGTTTTTCCATTGGAACGACAAACTTTCGAAAAAAAATTATTCGACGTTTTTTTGCTATAATTGTTTTGTGGTAGAACATACATGGCAAGGAGACAGCAAGCGGGCAATCCAATCGTGTTTAAATAAATTGTTTGAGGAAATAGGTTCGAAATTTGAGAAATAGTCATCGGCCTCCTGTATCTTTTCATTTTTCTTTCTATACAATTATCTTCCTGAGTCTATCATTAATCGTTTTACTTCTTAATCTTGCCATTCTTTTAAAATCTCCAACAGGAGAGTCCGATGTCATCTGCTCTAAGTTTGCTCTTTTCAGTTTTAAATTCTTTTGGCAAAAAATGGCCAACTTTATTCTCGAAAATCAAAAGTTTCTTCAGTTTGCTGTTAGCAAGCATTATTAAATTGGATTATGGATATGTCTAACAAAATCACTGACTAAGTTTCCTACCTGAATTCTCTGAATTTTTTTAACCAACAGTCAAATTTTTAGCATTTTTTTTTTTTAAATATTTCTATTCAAAATTTTTTTTAAGTTGGTTGTAAATTTAACTAACTCCGATATGGTAAAGTTCAGCTTTTTCGTTTTTTCTTTTCATTTTGTTCAGTCTAAAAAATTTTAACTTGGGTATTCTCGGTCCAGATTAATCATTTCGCGTCGTTTTTCTGATCTGTTTATTTAAAGATTTTGTTTTCTGAAATTAACTTTTTTTTCAGCTCAACAGGTGTCTGCTCAAGTATTGTCGGCTTTAGAACCGCTGCGTAATATTTCTTCCGATTCTAACTCAACTTTAAGCTGTGTTACTTGTAGTATTTGTCTTAAAATGAACTTCATAGAGGACAGATTCAGACAAACATTCTTTATTTTAAATTTTCTGTTCATGTTCCTTTTCGGCGTAGCGGCTTTCGTCTTATTTCCTGTTGGCTAATTTGCCCCGGTATTTAGGATTTATCCAAATGACGCGAAGCTCTGCTTTGCTTCTAGGCTTAAAACATGGATTTTAATGAAAAATTTTGATCACCAAAAGCTTTTAGGTATTTTTTGGAATTCTTCTTCATTGATACTGTTTTGGCTCTATCTTTTGATTGATTTATGAGTGGTAGTGTCTTCAGGATGCCCTGTTTAAAAATAGTTTGGGAATCTTTTATAAAATGATGTTTCTTTGATTATAATTGATGTCATTAAAAATTCTCATTTCGAAAATTTGAAAGATAGTGTAGAGATTTTAATTAGATCCAAAGTTATCTGCTCGCGTTTACATAATTGGACAATGAATGGGTTGTTGTCTTTATAGAAGGGCGACGGCTACGTTGACAGCGAGAAGAAACTGAAGAAGATCTTCTCAGCTGTGGAAGTGGCACTGGGGTTGAAGGAGTAGAAGAGAGGAGATCAGACTCACATGGCCGACTGAGATGAGCTAACTTAATACACCTCTACTAACAAGTGCCAAGAAACGACATGAACAGAACATTACATTGAACAACAGTGAGTTTCAATTGGGTTATGCTGGTTCATTTATTGGCATAGTAATATAATAATCATAAAATAATAGTAATTATAAATTGGATTGTTAATCGTGCCAGTTGCAGTACATAAATATGCTATCATGCACTGAGCACCATCTTGAGCGGAAGCTGAAGGTAGCTAGAGTTTTATTCAACATTTTATGCCAGTGGTTTCCTTTCAAGGTTTTCGCCGGCGTTATAGGACGGCTTTTAATCTATTTTGAGAGTTTAAGTCATTACAATCATACCATTTGACTTTGAAATTGAGTCAGCTTGAAATTTTTATATAATTTTTTTTCTAATGGCTCAAAGTAATGGGTGGTTTTATTGTTTCCTGGTATCTTGAGCAATCGTTGGCTATCTGATTACTTCTTTTGTTATTCCAAAGGGATGTATCAAGAATTCTTTTGCTCATCATTTACCACAATTGTTTTCCGATATATTTGCTTTTCACAGGTGGGCGATCTGTGTCGCAATCTCATGTAACAATGCATTGTCAAAACGTTGATTTAATGTCATTAATTTATTTTTCAGCTGAGAAGCATAGAAATGACGTCTGCATGCAGAAAGGTTACTATTTGACCCCTCTGCAGACTGACACGGAATAACCGATCAGAAATGGCTGGATTCTGTTGCTCCGAAGTGTTAAGTTCAATGTACTGGACTGTACCATGTGCTAGTTTGTTAAGTTTGTAAATTAATCATAGAAATTGATATCATATGTTGAACGCCGTTTACTCCCATGTACAGGAAGAGTTTCACCGATCATTCAAACTCAATCGGAACATTACTAATTAATTTTCAGCATATTTGAAGTCAAGTCGGTTTTGTAATTTTCTTATTTTGCGGGTATTGATTATTGTTATTTTATGCTTGATATTTTATCAGCAAATCCGAAATTTTAGACCATGACCTTAATTGATAAATGTCCATTGAATGCGAGTAAACCGGCTAAAGGTCACTGATGCTAATTTAGAAGTCATTCGATAGATAGAATTTGCTCAACCTGTTTCCACTTTCACGTATGAACTTTCTAAGCTGCGTTTAATTGAAGTTGTTTTGAAGTCAAAAATGAATCAACTTAAACATGCATTCATTCGAAATTATAAAATATGATGAAAAAGCTAATTTATTTTATTTGAGATAAAACGAATTATAATGAGTTTAGTTTGTGTTCATACCGTGTTCATCTGAGGCATTCATGTTAGAACTATTTTGAAATACAAATTCATTTTAACTCATCTGTGTTTTTTTTCTAGCTAAGAAGTAGCTAAGATATGAGAACAGTGTTATCAGAAACAATTTTTCGATATGGACGTTTGGCCTAAATGGCGTTAGGGCTTAAACAACAGCACTAGGATAAACCTTATATGGTATCGTATTGCTAAGATTAAATTTCGCCAACCAGATCTGAGGAGAATCCAGAATATATGGATAATAATCTAAAATAATAAGGATTCATTATTTAAAGGATTTAATGGGAATCTGAATCTTGTGCCCTTAAATGAACATACGATTGCTCAGCCAGCAAGGATATTGCGACCGGTTGTTACACTTTGACTTTAGATTTCTCAGGTTAATTGACTTCCAAGGCTTCTATAATGCTCATGATGTGGCGCGCTAAGCTAAAGCAAGTTGGTAATTGAACCGTAATTAGTTTTTGTAATTGAACCGTAGGTAGTTTTGGTAATTGAACCGTAGGCAAGTTGGTAATTTTTATGCGCATTAAAATGGATAAAAAACGTGCTACTAACTACAGATATGAAAAAAAAAGTTAGAGCGACTTAAAAAGGGAACTCCTATTATTAAAACACGCGTTTGCACAAAATTCAAAAGGAATCCAAAAAAAATAATTTTCTTCGGTGTAAATAGTTTTTGTTTCCACCATTGCAAATGGGGAGAAACTTTTGTTTTCCTATGTTTTAAAGTGTTTTTTTAGAGATTATATAGATCTTGCTGATTTTTTTTGTTTTCAGGAAAAAGTCTTAAATTTGTTCATGCTCGGTCTTGGCTCTTTGACTTGTAATTTTTTTCAAGTTCAGTGCATTTCCAATGTTAAAAGAAAGGCAAACTCCACTAGCGAACAGCAAAAGTGGAAAAGTCACAAAAAATGTGATCGACTTCTAATTTTGAAAATGGAAATTGTTCTATATATGGAAATTGTTCTATAAATTCAAAGAGCTATAAGGTCATATATTTTCTTCGAAATTCAAACATTGAAGGTTTTAAAAAAAACAAGTCAGTTTTTTTTCAGTTTCCTTGAGTTCACTACTCCTTTCCAACTGTCAGTTGGCTTTGTTTTTGTTTTCCACGCAAAAGCAGATTTCAAAAATAATCATCAAAATGGGTCAAGTGATATATCATATTTAAGCCCTTGCAGTCGTGATTCGAACGCCAAAAAAACTTTCGAAATGTTGTCCCAGTATCGAGAAAAACTGTGAATCGTGAATGTTAAGTAGTTGTTGAGAAACAGCACAAACGCGAAAAGTATTTCGTTAATTTTGTCACCTGAAACTAAAAGTTCCATTTTCTATGTTCCGTGACTGGAAATCGCGAGTCTTTTTTTGCATTTTTGTAGGAAATTTGCTTTTTCGTGGTTTGTCTTCAAGGTCAGTTCATTCCTTTGATAAAAGGAAGGCAAACACCACTTTTGAGCAGCAAAGTTGTTAACAGCCAAGAAAACGATTTTAATTCATGAAAAACTGAAAGTGGAATTTATATTTTAGATTTAACGGAATAAAAATTGTAACCTGAAAATGTGTACTCAAGTTGGGTTAATTTCATCACAAACTGTCGATCACAAATGAAAATGAAAATAAAAGAGCGTTATTGTCATCAAATTTTTCTTAGAAATTCGAAAGTTGCAGTTTGGTTCAAAAATACAGTCAGTATTTTTTCCGTTTCCTTACATTGATGACTTTTTTTGAAACTTTCTGTTGGCTATGTTGACGAGTCTTAAATGGCTTTTTTATGAAGCAAAGAAAGCTACTGCACAGCTAATTTAAAATTAAACACTTAAATCAATGCATTTTGATTAAGATTCACGAACGTAGTGAATAATATTTTAAGGTTCATGCTGTTTTTTTTTCTGGAATTCTTTAAATTAATCCAGGCCAAAGTTAGATTTTTCGTGGTTTGACTTTTGACTCATTCTTCAAATCGTTTTTTTTTTCCTTCGTTGAAAGGAACGTAAACTCCACTAGCGAACTGAAAAAGTGTAAAATTAACAAAAAACGTAATCGACTTCTAGTTTCGAAAGTGGAATTTAATATTTAAATTTCCCGACGGAACGTTAACTCAAATTTTGCCAACTGTTATCAAAAATAGTGTCAATTTTTATCAAAACAGTGTCGATCACAAATTCTTCTTTAAATTCAAAGAGCTTCAAGGCCTTGCAATTTTTCTTTGAATTCCGGAAGTTTTTTCTCTTTAATTGCGCTCGTGACTCTTTTCCAAATGTCTGTTGGCTATGTTTTTCGAGTGGAAAATTTATTAATAGTTATTAATGATAAACAAATCACAAATTTTGAGCAAAACGACGAGCAGAAAGGCAACTTGAGTTTTAAAAAGCTTCAAAACGTATAGGATTTATCCCACTCTCAGTTGTCACCGTCACTGTTGTCTTCTCGGATATATGAAAAAACCAAAAAATGACGAGCGTTTTTCTTCATGGCGTTAGTTAAATGAAACATCGAATCCGATTTTATTTACTCTTGCATAAAAGTACTTCCAATTGGTCTACTGCTTAGTTTAAATTAAAAGTAAGTGTGGGTACATCAAATTTTTCCACCATTGTTTCTAAAGTAGTTTTGAATTTTTCCACTTTGTAAGATGGGCAAAAGTTTCTCAGCTCTTGGAAGATACTAATAGTTTCGCTAATCTTGAATAAGAAATCTGTTTAGGCCTGTGGCTTCTTAAATCAAAACCGAATGCTTGTCTTTTTTATTCCAGTTGTCTGTTAATTTATTGCTTTAACTATTAACCAAATTAATTTATGCTTTTACCAATCTCTTTCACTTGTGCTGACTTTCAAACTATCATTCAGTGTTTCTCACCATTAATAATTTTTCAGGCGATTCTACTTCATCTGATAGCATGTAATAATTAAGGTGTCATTAATTGAAGCGCTTCAAACATTGCGGCAAAGGCAAAAAAACTCAAAATTACTAATTGACGCTCAAAACGTGAAACGGAATTCGGTTGAAAATGTTTGTTTTTTGGAATATCTTACTCGCAAAATCAGGTGACAATTGATATATCTCCTGGTTGGCCTTTTGGGTAGCGCATTTTAACTCTAGATAACTCTTTGCTTAAAATATCTAACAATTTTACTAAGGATCAATGAACGGAGAGAAGACGGAGTTTGGGGGCTTGTGGTATTTTTTTATTCAGTGAAAAGTCCTTAACTTCGATTCAAATTCTACCTGAAAAAAGGCAAAACACCTGTTAGAAAAAATACGAATAACAATGATTGAGTTAGTTTTATTACACTTTCGAGAGCAAACTTCGGGTAAGCAGGAGCTACTTTTCTTGCGAATCTGTAAGGCATTTAATTTGTTTTATTATTGAACCTTCCAGGTTCCTTCTCATTTGGCTTTGAGGTAACGCGGTCTTCTTTGCACTCTCAAATCTGGGGGTATATGAATATGAAAATTTTTGTCGGACAAAATTTCGTTTGTCTGCACAAATTTTTACGGTTTAGTTCACGGATATTTTTGTACTGGTAGCAATTTTCATATTCTTTCAGTGTTGTTCATTGTAGTTTCAGGTGTAACTTTCGTTTTTTGACCAGCTGTTGTCTGCTCAACAATTTTTAGCTTTTTTCAGCTCCTTAAGTTTTATTTGTTGCTGATATAAAATTCCAGAGTCTTATTTGGCTTGTTTGCCTAAAATGAACTTCTATCGAGAAAGTTTCGTTAAACTTAGTTTTTCATAAAAAAATATTTTTTCCGATTTCTGGTGTTCTTATGCTTCTGTTGGGTCGTAGGTAGAACCATACTCCGCTCTGCTTCCGTTTCAAATAAACGCCAATCCGAATCGCTAATCATAAAGATCAGAAATTCAAAGAACAACAATGATATGTATGTTCTTTGAAAGTGGATACTTTTTTCATCTTTCTCTCGGCCATGTTCTTTCCTGTTTGCTCCGTCGACTTTTATAAATGCCCCGAATCAATCAAGTAGTAAAAGTTAAATCCATTTCGTTCATCAATTGTTGTTTGAGAACGAATAACCCCATTTTAAGGTTGATTAAAGCGATATGAAATAAAACTTCCTATGAGTTTTCCCTGTTTCTAATTTTTAATTCTTGCAATCAGCAACGGTTACTTAACCGAGTACTAGACTTGATTCTTGTATATAATTTTGTTCACAGTATCTCCAATTTTAGTTGATCTTTACTATTTGAACCGGGCATTTAGAATGCATGCCTTCATTTTATATGCCAAATTCGTTCAAAAATTGAGTCACGTTTTTGGTAAGGTTACCAACTCCGAGGTATTGAAGTTTTTTCTTTTTTGAACCTAATTGGCTTCAAAAGTTTCGTCTTATAGAATGCTGATTTAAAATAACCGGACTAAACAATTTAAACTCGAACTTCCAAATGCATTTTTCTCAAATTGGGTTAAGATCAGACCAAAGGTGACGAGAACAAAATTTGCTCAGAATTTTGCCAGACTCATTATGGTGCATTTTTTTCTCCAAAATTCTCAACCAAAATTTTTCCCCAAAAATGGGTAATTTTTTTTTTCAATTAATCAAAATATACGCTGAAACTACTTTGTTAATTGATGAGAAAAATATATATCACAAGAAGCATCTTACACAGCCCAACAAAGTTTCAGAAAGGATGAATCTCCAAAAGTTTGAGTAAAATGTCTGAATATTGTTTTTAAGCAAAGGTTTTGGGTTTTTAGACGAACAATTACGTTTCCCTAATACATTTTTGTTAAACAGATTTTTGGAGATTTAACTCTTCTAGAACTTTGTTGGGCTGTGTAAGAGGCTCCTTGTGATTTTTAATTCTCATCAATTAACAAAGTAAATTCAGCGTAATTTTTGATTTATCGAAAAAAACCAAAATGACTCGTTTTTGGGGTAAACTTGTGGCTGAGAATTTTGGAGAAAAAGTTGCACCATATTAAGTCTGGTGAAAGTCTAAGCAACTTTTGTTCTTTTCACTTTTGGTCTGATCTTAACCTAATTTGAGAAAAATGCATTTGGAAGTTCGAGTTTAAATTGTTTTGTCCGTTTAATTTAAATCAGCAATGTATAAGACAAAACTTTTGAAGCCAATTAGGTTCAAAAAAGAAATAAAATTCAATACATCGGAGTTGGTAACCTTACCAAAAAGGTGTCTTAATTTTTGAACGAAACTGGTATATAAAATGCAGACATGCATTCTAAATGCCCGGTTCAAAAAGTAAAGATCACCTAAAATTAGAGATAGTGTAAAAACAATTATATGCAAGAGTCAAGTCTAGTTCTCGGTTAAGTAACCGTTGCTGATTTTTTGTCTTGACTTTTTGTCTAATCTTAACTCAATTTGAGAAAAACGAGTTTGAATTCTCAAAAATTATTCTTTTTCGGTTAAATTAAATCAACACTAATATTTCGGTTTTGTGGCGTCGTTTGCGCGTTTAAATTTCTGAGCTGTGAGTGTTTTGTGATGGAAAAGACTTAAAAAATTTTGCAGCCTCACAATTTTTTCTAAGGAAAACAATTTTTTGGCTCAACGGGTGTCTGCTTAAGACTTGTCAATTTGAAGACCGCTCACCTTGCGATACTTATTTAATAATCAATTGCCCCGCCTGACATGTTCGTGACGGCCTTGTGAATTTTTGTTGCTTTGCTGATTTAAGATTCAATTGTTCCGCCGCACATGCTTACTGATATGTCATGCCATGCTATTTTTGTATTGTATCAAAAGTGGTGCAACGTAATGTTGAATAATACCATCATACACAATATTTTTAAAATAAAATCAAAATCAACAGTTTCAGAAAAAAACCAAATTTCAAAGAAGTGTTAAAATTTCCTAAGATTTTCTTATATTCGCTGAGCGAAGTTCACTCTGTAATTGCTTGCTGTTGTTAAATTGGGTTTCACTAATTTTAGATGGATCCCGATAAAAAATGTTAGGCTCAAAAATCTTCCAAAAAAAAAGAAAAATTTTTTCGTTTATTAAACTGTTGAAAGCCGATTGCCGAAAACTTAATTAGCCCATCTTTCCAAACTCTCATGCACAGATCTCTGATTTATGTCAGAAGATCAAAAAAGCAAAAAAAGTAGGTTTTATTTATTGTTTGTTTATGGCTCTATGCGAATTGGGGACCGGCTTTTTAACATGTGTGTCGATTAGCATTACCATGTAGAAAAAACGCAAGTTTGCAATTCTGAACAGCGTGCATCTAGCCAATTTTTGATTAAGGCGAAAGTGAAAATTTAAAAGTTTACGAAAATTTTAGGTTAGTTTTTTTTCGTATGAAAGCACGCCCAATTAAAACAAAGATCGCATGCTAATGGGAATCTAGGAAGAGTATGATAGTTGGATTTCACTTATTTTAGATGGATCCCGATAAAAAATGTTAGACTCAAAAATCTTCCAAAACATGGTTCGCATTTATTTACTTGTGTTTTGAAGTTTTCACAAAAGATGCGGGACCCATCTTTCATACTTGCTTTTTCCTTGGACCGAATTACCGTACTTTTATCGGCTTCCATGCTAATCGCTACGTTCCCGTGCGAAATTACCTTCGTCTATTCTATAACGAAAAAAAACTCCGGCTATCTAAGAAAAAGTTTAGCTATCCGAAAATAATTTTTTTTCAGCTATCTGGAATTTTTCTGCTTGCCGGATATGTGGATCTATGAAATGCCACTCTGTGACAAACTTCTCAACGGAAAACCACTGTTATTCCCGTGATGAAAAACTGCATGCGAGTTTTTTGTTTTATTTTCTGGGCTGTGAGTTATTACCTCTTCCGCACGAATAATAGCGGGCCTCGAACCGCCAGTTTTTCGACTGAGAGGCGGAGTTCTGCGCTTTTTTTCCTTTTTTCCCTTCGCTTATCCTTGGACCGTCCCAATTTTTTGGGTAACTACGCTTGCGATAAGCCAGCGTTAACGAATCGGAATGTAGATTTAACGGCAAAACACTGTTATGCCCCTGATTAAAAAATACACGCGAGTTTTATTTTCTGGGCTGTGAGTTTTTACATCTTCCGCTCAAATGATAGCGGGCCTCGAACCGCCAATTTTTTGACTGAGGGGCGGAGCTCTGCGCTTTTTTCCTTTCGTTCCTTCGCTTATCCTTAGACCGTCCTAATTTTTTGGGTAATTACGCTTGCGATAAGCAAGCGTTACCAAATCGGAATGTAGATTTAACGGCAAACCACTGTTATGCCCCTGATCAAAACAAACATGCAAGTTTTTTGTTTTATTTTCTGGGCTGTGAATTATTACCTCTTCCGCATGAATGATAGCGGGCCTCGAACCGCCAGTTTTTTTTTTACTGAGAAGCGAAGTTCTGCGCTTTTTTCCTTTTGTCCCTTCGCTTATCCTTAGACTGTCCTAATTTTTTGGGTAATTACGCTTGCGATTGCGATAAGCAAGCGTTACCAAATCGGAATGTAGATTTAACGGCAAACCATTGTTATGCCCCTGATCACAAAATACAAGCCAGTTTTTTGTTTTGTTTTTTGGGCTGTGAGTTATTACCTCTTCCGCACGAATGATAGCGGGCCCAGAACCGCCAGTTTTTCGACTGCGAGGCGGAGTTCTGCGCTTTTTTCCTTTCGTTCCTTCGCTTATCCTTAGACCGCCCAAATTTTTTGGGTAATTAGGCTTGCGATAAGCAAGCGTTACCAAATCAGAATGTAGATTTAACGGCAAACCACTGTTATGCCCCTGTACAAAAAGTACATGCGAGTTTTTTGTTTTATTTTCGGGGATGTGAGTTATTACCTCTTCCGCACGAATGATAGCGGGCCTCGAACCGCCAGTTTTTCGACTGAGAGGCGGAGTTCTGCGCTTTTTTCTTTTTGTCCCTTCGCTTATCCTTAGACCGTCCTAATTTTTTGGGTAATTACGATTGCGATAAGCAAGCGTTACCAAATCGGTATGTAGATTTAACGGCAAACCACTGTTATGCCCCTCATCAAAGAATACATGCAAATTTTTTGTTTTATTTTCTGGGCTGTGAGTTATTACCTTTTCCGCACGAATGATAGCGGGCCTCGAACCGCCAGTTTTTCGACTGAGAGGCGGAGTTCTGCGCTTTTTTCCTTTTGTCCCTTCGCTTATCCTTAGACCGTACTAATTTTTTGGGTAATTACGCTTGCGATAAGCAAGCGTTACCAAATCAGAATGTAGGTTTAACGGCAACCCACTGTTATGCCCCTAATCAAAACAAACATGCAACTTTTTTGTTTTATTTTCTGGGCTGCGAGTTATTACCTCTTCCGCACGAATGATAGCGGGCCTCGAACCGCCAGTTTTTCGACTGAGAGGTGAAGTTCTGCGCTTTTTTCCTTTTGTCCCTTCGCTTATCCTTAGACCGTCCTATTTTTTTGGGTAATTACGCTTGCGATTGCGATAAGCAAGCGTTACCAAATCGGAAGGTAGATTTAACGGCAAACCACTGTTATGCCCCTGATCAAATAATACATGCGAGTTTTTTGTTTCATTTTCTGGGCTGTGAGTCATTACCCCTTCCGCAGGAATGATAGTGGGCCTCGAACCGCCAGTTTTTTGACTGAGAGGCGGAGTTCTGCGCTTTTTTCCTTTCGTTCCCTCGCTTATCTTTAGACCGTCCTAACTTTTTGGGTAATTACGCTTGCGATAAGCAAGCATTACCAAATCGGAATGTAGATTTAACGGCAAACCACTGTTATGCCCCTGATCAAAAAAAACATGCGAATTTTTTTGTTATAATTTCTGGGCTGTGAATTATTACCTCTTCCGCACGAATGATAGCGGGCCTCGAACCGCCAGTTTTTCGACTGAGAGGTGGAGTTCTGCGCTTTTTCTTTTTGTCCCTTCGCTTATCCTTAGACCGTCCTAAATTTTTGGGTAATTACGATTGCGATAAGCAAGCGTTACCAAATCGGAATGTAGATTTAACGGCAAACCACTGTTATGCCCCTGATCGAATAATACATGCAATTTTTTTGTTTTATTTTCTGGGCTGTGAGTCATTACCTCTTCCGCACGAATGATAGCGGGCCTCAAACCGCCAGTTTTTTGACTGAGAGGCGGAGTTCTGCGCTTTTTTCCTTTCGTTCCTTCACTTATCCTTAGACTTTCCTAATTTTTTGGGTAATTACGCTTGCGATAAGCAAGCCTTACCAAATCGGAATGTAGACTTAGCGGCAAACCACTGTTATGCCCCTGATTAAAAAATACATGCGAGTTTTTTCTTTTTTGGGCTGTGAGTTATTACTTCTTCCGCACGAATGATAGCGGGCCTCGAACCGCCAGTTTTTCGACTGAGAGGCGGAGCTCTGTTTTTTTTTCGTTTCGCCCCTTCGCTGATCTTAGACTGTCGTAATTTCTCGGGTAATTACGCTCGCGATAAGCAAGCGTCACCAAATCGGGGTGAAAACTTTTTTCGGGTTGACAACTAGTTCAACAAAATCTGTTGAACCACTATGCAGCTGACATGCTCAATTTAAGGCAATTTCATTTGAAATTTTTTGGTTGGTACTAATTACTACAGTGTAGTTTCAGGGTGGAATTGAAATGTTTAAGAGTTTTTTCTGCTCAACTGGTGTCTGCTCAAAAATTGCCGGTCATGTTTTCGCTTGGTAATTTTGTTCAGTTGATAATTCGAGTTTCAAGTGTCCTGCTTGGCATGTTTGCTTTTCATTTCTGTTTGAAAAAAGAAAGGTATTTTGAAGGTGTATGGGGTCGGGTTTTTCTTTTAACTTTTGTTGAGTTGCTCTGGAAAAATTTATCAGTTTTGCCAAAAAAAAAACTTTTTTTTCTCAAAAAATCTGGTACCGATTTTCAAAAAAGGGGTATCCCAAGCCAAATAGCTGTTATTTTTGTGGGTCTGTGTACTCTCCGTGTCTCTTTTTGCTTTACCCTTTTCTCTATAGCCTTCGAAAAACTATCTGGGGGGAATTTGACCAATACTTTAGTTTTTTTTATTTTCTCAAAAACTAACCTAAGTCTTTGGGTTCAATGAAAAGAGCGAAATTGAAAAACTTCCTCCATTAAAAGCTACAACCAATTTTTCTTACCCGAAAAATTATGGCCCTCTGATTAGTCATTTTTTGACAATATTTTGAATCTTTCTCAGCTTTTCTCGAAAACTAATCTCCCAAATCTTAGGTGGTGGATTTAATCTAGATAACGGAGAAAGGGAATTTACCTTACGCTAGTGCGTTAGTGACTACTCACATTTTTCTACACAAAGAGTTATCGTCCTCACAAAAATCAATTTTTGAGTTTTTGAGCGTACTGTTTTTCTAAGTCTTATGAAGTTCACCAAAAAATACCTCCAATATCTAAGGTTTTGCTTTCAATTTACCGAATGGATAGTGGGAAGCTCCTTTGCATACGCAACTACGTCCAAGTTTTTTTGATGCTCCTCGGAAAAGTTAATTCTTTTTACCATTTTTGAAACATTTTGACATTTCTCGAGAACTACTCTGCCAATTCTAAGTTTTTGGGTTCAATCGAAACTACAAGTGGGGTATATTTTAGCTGCTTAAGCGGCTACTCCCAAACTTTTTTCAATGCCAAAAACTATGATTTTTAGAAAGGTCAATTCTCTGATTTGTTAACTGTTTTTTGGTATTTTCTCGATACCTATCCTGCTAATTTGATACTTTAGGTTTAATCGACAAAACAGCTTGTTGAAAGTTCACCTTAACAATATGCTACGCCCAGTTTCTTAAAACAAAAAATATGCCTTTCAAGCAAGTGGAAGTTTTGAAATTTTTCTACTCTTCTCGAAAACTTCCGTGCCAATTCTCAGACTACGTTTTCAATCGAGAAACCCGGTTTTGGGAATCTTCTCCTTTTTCCGGGCACGACCTGCTTATAGAAGAAATAGTTACGGGTTTTGGAAAATTTTTGAGCTTTGATCGTTTTTTAGAAACTTTTTTGAAATCTTAAAGCTATTCTATCAAATTTGAGATGAAAATTTTAATCGAAAGATGCGGTTGCGCGAGTTTTCCCTGCATAAGCGGCTACACCTTAATTTGTTGTAAGAGAATAGTGATGTTTTTGGAAAAATTTAAAAATCTCAAAAACTTTCTTCTCACTTATTTTGTTAGAGAAACAACTTCAGGTTTTGGGCAAAATCTAACTTTTGACTGTATGCATTTTGTCCCGCATCAGTATAACAAATTCAGAAAATATCAAACATGTACCTCCTGTGTCTTTCATCGAGACATACGAAAATTTTGATCCAACGAGTTTTGTTTCAAAATTTTTCATTTTTTTCTTCTTATGCTTTTCATTATGATTGTGTTGTATCGCAAGTGGCGCGAAGCTCCTTTTCGCTTTTGTGTCTAATAAAGAAAGGAAGAAAAAAAAGAAAGAAATAAAAAATTAATTTCGCCATAATATTATAAGCAGATACAACAGTAATTTTTAAGTATATTAGGAAATTAATTGTTGTACAAAAACCAGAATGGAGTGGATAGACTAAAAGTACAATACGTACTTATCGAGAGTTTACCCTAAAACAACTTGGTGACAAATTTCAATAAAATAAGATAAAAAAAACGTTAAAAAAATTATTTGTTAAAATAATTATACCAAATTAATTCTCAAATTTATTACCAAATATTGTTTAGTTTTCACACTGATTTCGCGCAATTACTATTCTTATATATTTTAACGCCAGTTTTAAGGAAAAAAATGGTTTTTCTTTTTCAAAAAAATTCTAAGTTAAAAAAATTCAAAAAAAAATGAAAAAAGACGATATCTCGAAAACTAGAAGGATTTAGAGGGTCATTTTTTCTGACAAGAATCGCAACCCTGAAAGGGTGCTTTCATAGCATTTAGCCAATGTGTTCAATATATATATATATGAAAGGTTAATTAAAAATGGAATGTACTAAATTATTTTTTCCAAGTATAAATATATTGGTACTTATAATAATTTGGTACTTTAAGGATAGCAAGCGCAGAATATAACCAATCCATCCATTTAAAGGTCGAGGTTTTGTTATTTTTAGCAGATTGGTTGTATTTTGATCCAGTGGTTCATTAAATATTAATTACTTTTTCTTAAAATAGGAAGCAAACTTGAGGGTTTTTGCCTAAAATGGGAGTTGTGCAATAAATTCTTTAAATAGATTACTTGTTGAAAACATTATTACCTGAAAATGTTGTCCTGTTTTTGTTACGCAGTTACTAAATGAATTCTGTTGGTACATATTACTTAATATAGTCGTTATTGTACCTTCTTGTTTTAGTTGCTTTCTAGTTCGTTTTTGTTATTGGTTTGTGTACACGAGCAGTCTTAATCTTGCCAAGTTTGTCATTTTATCAACTACAGTCTACATCATTCACATCATGCGCTTTCAAAGCTAGCCGATTCATTGCGTCATTCGATGAGATGTTTTATTGCTACTATTTTTAACCTTATGATTTTTTTTAAATTGAAAATACAGTCGGCGTAACCGTTCTTTGCGCATTCATTTTTGTTTTCTATGTAATTTACTTTGTATTTAACTGCACTCTGCTACATTTAGAAACCAGTTTGTCTCTTTTTTGCTCGTTTGAAATGAAAATCTTAGTTTTTGTTGCTTAAAAATGAGTGTTGAGTTATCAAATTCAGAAGAAAAACCTCATTGCAGTTATTCTAATGATGCCAAAAGTAGTCTCGAAAAAGACATTTCTCAGCCGAAAAAGGGCAGAAGAGGTATCAAAAGGCTTTCAAGACCTCGAAGAACTTCAACTTGTTCAAGCGTATCAGAACCGACGGAAACAATCGATATAAACGGTTTCGACTCAGATTCGGATGAGGATTCAACTTTTGACTTCGAAGGTAAAGTGGGAACATTAAGTCAAACGAAGCAAAAATTTCAAATAATAAACTCAATTTTTCGAAATCTAACTTTGAGAATGTTTAAATGCGGAATTTTGTCGGGTCTTTTCGGTTATCCAACAAACCCCCCCCCCCCTAAATGATGAGAAATGAATTTGAAATCTTTTATTAACAATCTTGGATCGATGTATTACTAGGAAATGCAAGATAAGAATATTGGACTTTGTCAAAAGGAAGTATTACTTTGTATTTGCCGTTTTCTGAGCATAAATTTCATAAAAAGGATGCCAAAATGCGTTTTTTTGCTGTTTATCTTGCAATTTTTGCATTTTTTAGCATGATTACAGTTTGCGATAATACTGTATCCTGCAGTGGTAAAAAAAAATCAGTCCAATTCTGTAATAAAAATTTTTATTTAAATTTTTCATCGTTTAGGGGCATTACGAGGCCAAACTGTGCTGTGCACTGGATAGGCGCACAATTTTGTGTCTGTATGTTCCTGGATTCCAGCGACAAGTCTGTAAACATGTTAAAATTTTGTCGGAACGATCAAAGAAAATAAAAGAAGAACCGAAAAGACCGCGTGTGCCCCCCCCCCCCCCCCCCCCAATAAGAATGCACAATATGGTGGATCCATAGTCTAAAAACTTTGATTTTTTTGAAAATTAGCTTCAATGAGTAATCCAGTAGGTTTTGCTGATGTATGCGAAGTGCAACTTTCGCCCATGTGTCAAAGCTTCTTTTTATAGACTTCTTGCATAATGTGCGATTGAATAAGTTTTTCTCTGTATTTTTCAGTGCAACCCATCATACTGTTAATTAACTATATTGGCGTCTAAGTTCGGTCAGCCAAAATCTGTTTCGAAAAATTACCCAAAGGGCGTTTTTTGAGTTGAGATAGATTGTCTGGAGCGCGAGAAGTATCTACCCCCAAAGTCCGTAAAAAGCTGTAAAGAGATACTTATGCTGAAAATCAATGAAAAAAAGGAATTTGAAAGTTTTACGTTCAAGTGTAGGAGTAATTTTTTGTACTGCCAATATGAAGAAGAAATATTTTTACCCCAATCTTTGAAATTGGGAAGGAATTTTTGTCTTCGGGTGTTTTTATATATATATATATATATATATTTCGTTTTGCACGCAAAATCAGGTGCTACAAAAATTGTCACAATGGGTCGAATGATATTTCATAATAAAACCCTTTTGATCGTGATTTGGAGGACATTGAAAAACTGTCCCAGCTTCGAGGAAAAACTGTTGGAAACTTTTGAGTTATGGAAAACTTTTCAATTTGATTTTCCTTTAAAGCGAAGAATGATTCGAACCTTTGCTTCCCCTCTTTGTTGTTAATTTTGTAATCATCACTCTTTAATTAAAATAAAGCTGGTTTGAAAATCAGAAGTAGTCTGAAAACCAATTATCAGACCAATTTTGGTCGGTCTTAGTTTGTCTGAATAGTCATAAATTCAAACATGTTTTTGAATTTTTAAGGCATGTTTTTTTGATTTTTCAAAATAATTACAACTAATAGGGCTTTAGTATGATAACATACTTTTCTTTTCACAAATTTACTTTAAGGTAGTCAAAATCGGTTGGAAAAACAACACTTTTTCAGTCATCTGGCTCAATTAAAAATCCACTTAAACGTTCGTTTTTTCAGGTTAAAAATTTCGTTTTTCAAAACTTGATGAATAGTTTTTGCTTTGCCGTAATTTTTGCTTTGCTAATTTTCAAATTTTTTCAAATCGTTAACTTTTGTTTATTTAATTTCAATTTTTTCGACATTGGAAAACTGTGTGGTAATTTGCTGTTTAGTATACAGTGCTGATTTAAATTATCCGGACAAAACGAACCAAACTTGAATTTTTAAATACTTTTTCTCATTTTGGGTTAAGATTGGACAAAAAGTGAAGAGAACAAAAGTTGCTTAGAAATTCACCAGAATTAAAATGGTGCAATTTTTTCTGCGAAATTCTCAGCCAATATTTTACCCCAAAAATGGGTCATTTTGGCTTTTTTCAATTAATCAAGAATTACGCTGAAACTACTTTCTTATATGATGAGAAATATATATCACAAGAAGCCTCTTACACAGCCCAACAAAGTTCTAGAAGGGTTAAATCTCCAAAAATTTGAGTAAATTGTTTAAAATTTGTTTTTAAGCAAAGATTTTTGGTTTTCTATCGTAAAAATCACGTTTCTTGACTATCACGCTAAGAAATTTTTCTTATACAGGTTTTTGGAGATTCACCCTTTCTACAACTTTGTTGGGCTGTGTAAGTGGCTTCTTGTGATATATTTTTGTCATCAATTAACAAAGTAGTTTCAGCGTTATTCTTGATTAATTGAAAAAAGCCGAAATGACCCAACTTTTGGGTAAAATTTTGGTTGCGAATTTCGGAGAAATAATTGCATCATATTAATTCTGATGAAATTCTAACAATTTTTCTTCTCTTCAATTTTTGTCTAACTTTAACGCAATTTGAGAAAAACGTCTTTCAAAGCTTAAGTTTTGTTCGTTTTGTCCGGATAATTTAGATCAGCACTACAGCTTTTTAAAAAAATTTTGGACAACGCCTTAATTTTTTGAAATAATTCTGACCTTAAGACAGTGAATTGGCGTTAAAACTGCAACCGATTTTTCAAAACTGCTTTTGAACTGACAAAAGAGCAATGCAAAATAATTGCGCTTTTTCGGAGAATTTAATTTTTGCCCTAATTCAAGCGCACAAGTAAAAAAACGTTTCCGTTCAATAACAATTTGCCATGCAAATTTTCAGAGAAAAATAATACATAAAATGGCGACAAAAAGTTAAACGAGAAACTAGAAACAAGTATTTCGATTCAATTTTAAATTTGAAGGTCAGAATTATTTCGGAAATTTAGTACATACGCTAATTTTGTTAAAAGTTATATAGAGTGTTGCAAAAAATTTGAAAAGACAGATTTAATTAAAAAGAGCAAATGACCTATTTCAGGAATTGTTTGCATGCAAAAATTAATCTTCAGATTAAGAGCATATCTCAATGTCGTCTAGAAAATCAGATTTTGATGAAAAGAATTGCTCAAAAGTGGAAGATTGCTCTTTTAATTAATTCAGTCAAACTTGCAACTTATGATATCGATTGTTAATTGTAAGGGTTCGATCTTGATTTACCCTTCGACAGCATTTAAAAGCTCATTATTCCTCTTTTTACAAAAAAAAAATCTTAAAAAAACGGAAACAAAGTTCTTTTCACCTTTTCAGTGGCCGGAAAAACACGATTAGCTAGCTGGTAGCTCTGCGAGTAGCCAAGAAAATTCAGGTGACAATTATCTTCGTATTTTGACTAATTTATCAAGTAAATTTGTAGACATACAGTTAATTAGATGCTTTGAAAAAATGAAAGTGGCCATAGAAATAAACGAATTAGTCGTTGGAAGAAAGAAAATCATATATATTCAAGCACATTTTTCTTGACGTTGAGATTATTTTTTTGATTGATTTGTTGAAACAGAGTCACCACCGAAAAATTTAAAATTAAATTAATTGCGATCACAAACCAGCATGATGTGAGACGACTAAGTTTATGCCGTAGTTTTCTCCCATTCCGCGAGTTGCCGAGAAAATATCTTGCTCAGATCTTCCCTATACTGTTTGTTAACTTTGCATTAACAGCGCAAACACATAGAGAACGCAAATGTCCTAAAAGAGCCTGAACTCTACAGTTCATTTGACATTGCACTCGTAGTGTTTTTCCAAGAAAGTACCTTGTTTGTGTTTTTGTTGAAGTTAAAGTTATATCTTTTTTTTCTAGACAATCAAACCCCGAGGGAATCTTGGGGTGATATACGAAAGAGAACGTCTACCTCCGCCTCGTTCGATGACTCCTTGCATTTCGATGACTCCTTGCTTGGCAGTGGGGTAAGTACATCTAGTTTTTAAACTGGATTATAATCAGGCGCAGATCTAGGAATTTTTCGAGGGGGTGCGGATTTTCAAAAAAAAATTTTGTCGACCTTTTTTAGGACCAATATTTTTGCTCCGCTGGCACTTTTTGGGAAAATTTCGATCAAAAAACCGCGTTTTTTCGGCGCGCGCGCTCCCTCCTCAAAATTAGTATAGGTTGGCGCCAAAGGCGCCTTTAGAAAAGTTTTAAGGTCAGTCAGCCAAAAATGGATATTCAAAATAGTACAAAGGGGGACCCTTTGGGTCGGCAGGGCCCCCCGCCGGCCCCTTAATCCGCTACTGAACATAATTATGATGTGGTGTTTGTTAGGTGTTCAGTATTTTTCTGCTGGTTGTTCCGATCATTGAAAATGGGGAGGAACTTTTTTTCTGGTGTGTTTCAGTTTTTTCAACTTTCCGTTTTCTACTCAAAATCAGGTACCACAAATAATTATCGAAATGCTCAGAAAAATTGATTTAAAATTTTTGATTTTTGGTTCAAACTCGAGCTAATATTTATATTCATTTTAAACGGGAGAAAAAGTTTTACTCAATTAAATTTAGTTTTTGCATTTTTTAGCACCATTGTTACAATTTTTTTTTGTTTTTTAAAATATTTTTTCTATAAAAGAGGTTTTCTAGTGGGCCTTCATTACTATGACTGTCGAATATGCCTAAGTTCTATTTTTTCGATATATCTTTTTATTACACCACGCAGAGTAAACTACACTAATTTGAATAAATTTGTTTCGTTATTTTAAAACTATGGTAGGAACAATCTGTGCTACTTGCACAGTAACCGACCATTCTCGTTTGTTACCTTGTTTTGATGCTCAAATAATTTTTTTTGTCGTCTCTTTCAAAAAATTTGTGGATTGCAGAAGGAATGTTCTTAAAAATAATTTCAAAGATCAATAAAATATTTTGACATATTTTTTTCTTTCCATTTGAAAGGTCTCAATATAATGAGTTCCTTTGCCATCAAATAAAACCTTTTTTTTCTCTTTTTAACCTTGCGACCAGCGAAGATTTGGCTACCGGGTGTCAGATTTCTTACTCATGTATAACTTTGTTAACAGAATGGTCAATTTGGAAGAAATGGTAAACATACTAAAATACCAGTTGCATCCACCTAAGTACCACCTGCATGTACCGCCTCTAAATTACTTGCTTTAATTTTGTAAATGGTTTATTTTTAAATTTTTTGCTAACTATTCAACCCTTGTTTTGGTTAACTATTCAAAAATAATTTGAAACAAACCACTTACAAATTCAAATTGATTTGAAGTTTTCTCAAATTGAACTCAAGCTTCATGAAATTGATTTCAAGCTTTAGAAAAAATACGTACCCAGAGGTATCTCAATTTGAAAAAAAAATAGACAAAAAATTAATTGGACAAAACATGAGTTAAATAAGCCGAATTGTGTGGCATGTTAAAACAGACCACACTAACATTTTTTGAATCCCTAGAAAAGGTTCTTTTCCGGTATGACTCATATGTTTGGTATATTGCTAAACCTCTGTTATCGGTTCATCGAATTTTTCCTTCCCTTTGCCTTAAGCAGGGTTTTGAAACCGAGTACTTGACTTTTTCTCCAAGAACAACTTTGTTCACAGGATGACCGAAATTGCTGATCATATCCATCTGTACTTTAGTCAACAAACAGACACGTTTTGAGCTTATTTGGATTTAATTTCCTGTTCTATTCGAAAACTGTTTCATTTTTGTTGTAAGTGTACCAAAGTTGTTTCAATTAAAACAACTTTAAAACGCTTACGACAAAGTTTTTTTAATTAAAACACTCATTCGGCGCAACGTTTGTCAGCTCGAGAAATGTCGGCTTTGTTGCCGCTTTGTATTTTTGTTGGTGGGAAAAATTTTGAGACAATGCAATCAAGACAATGGTAAAAAAAAACGTAGGTAAATCATTGTTTTCGATGTTTTCACTTTCAAAAACGTCGGATTTTATGAGCTTTCATCCCTAGTTGTGTCGGTTAGTTTATTATGCTATTTATGATTTGTTTCGCGAAAGGTGCAAAGATTTGCTTTGCTTCTGTATAATGCTTGAAATCAACTTTTCCGACCCTCCTAGAAAAACTTGAAGTTTTTGATTTTTTTCTTTTTTTTTCTTTTGTGGTGGGAGTACAGTACAAGTATCTGAAAATTGTATAAAATGGGAAAAATACGCTTTGAGTTGTAAATTTTTAACTTTTAGAAAATCATTACGGACTTTGTGATGTTTTTTCACAAAATGCAAGCTATCTTCATGTTGCAGAGCAGATGTGCGAAAATCTGTTTTTATCTCTTTGCATCAATTTTTGTTGTAATACATTATTTAATTTAAAATTTAGCTGACTTTGCTAACTGAAGCGCGTTTTATTTTAGTTTTTTCTTTGTTTTGAATGTTCAAAATTTCCAACGGAAGTAAAAAATAAATTTATGACCTAGCTTTCTCTAATTTTCTTTTTTTTTCGGAAGTTGAAAGATTTCTTTATTAGAAAATTGAACTTTTTCGGCTTTTTATGTTTTATGTGTTCGTTAATTACTTTCCTACTCGCTGTTGGCTATAACTAAAAATAACAGACCAAAACAAGTTTTTTGAAAGCATCCGAAACGATTCAACTCAACTATGGCTCTTATGCTTGAAATTCTGCTGAACTACCGCCAAAGTTTGCCGACCCATAGAAATACGGGTTTACAATTTATCGAAAGCTTTTACAATTTATCGACCAATCTTTTCTGGTCGTAATTTTTTCTTATAAAACTTCGGACGTTTGTAAAACATGATTTTTGTTCTAGAATTTTTATCTTCGAGAGCTTTCGAAGGAACATCCTTCTGTCATTTCGAATGTTGAAAGTTACACCGATAGCACATATTACGTAATGATGCAAACGGACACGAGAACGCTCAGAAGGCTTTTGATTCGGCAACAATCAGAAGCACATCGAAGACAAGATTTCGAAGATTCATTCAATTCGGACGATTCCGATTCAGCGGATGATTTGCAGCAAATGCGATTCAAACATATAGTGAAAGCTAGAGAGGAAATATCTGTCAACGAAGACTTCCAGTTGGAATCTTGGGTCGGCCAAGAATGTGAGATATGTCTCAAGTTTAAAGCCTTAACTCTGCGAAGTTGTTGTAAACACAGCATTTGCAACGAGTGCATTTCAAATTATGTAGCAACGAGAGTCAATTCAAGCTCGGATAAGCGCAATTTTGAGTGTCCGAATTGCGAAAAATTCATGACAACGACAGAAATAATTCTGCGGTTGAAATATTCGACTTTCAAAGACGAGTTGAAACTGTTCTACAAAAAGTTACACGAGGCCTCTTTGAAACCTGGTCAATATCTGTGTCCCAACTGTGGAACATTTCTGGACGCTGTAAAATCAGTCACAAAGCCTGATAGCGTAAACGAAAGCTTGCGAAACCGAAAATTATGTCATTTTTGCGAGTTGGAAACATGCGCTAGATGCAAATCGCCTTGGCACAAGGGTGTTTCATGCAAACAGTATGTTAAAGGCGAGAAAAGCATGCTTATATGGGCAAAGGCAAAGGGTAAAAAAGCTGGTCGAATGGCAACCAAATGCCCTGGCTGCAAAAGGTGCATAGAGCGGATAATGTTTCTGATTTCGATCACTAAGTTATAGAATTACCGCAAAGCTTAACTCATTCCAAAAGAGTTATTCCGTGAACTTTGATTAACAACCAAAATTTTTCTACTGGTTCAATGTTTGAAATCAGCTTCTGATTGCCATATATGCCAAAATTTGCTAGAACTCAAATGAATAGTCTGATATCAGGATAATTTTGCAATTGGTTTTTTCTTGATTTTTAAACTTATGCCAAAGCTGCCAAATGGAAATTGAATATTTGATACGTAGTAATGACCATTATGCGCTCTGTGAAAAGGTGGTACCAGAAGTCAGACGGATGCGATCACATGACTTGCACGTACTGCAAGACGGAATTCTTCTACTCGTGTGGGTGTCGCCGCTATGGCAAGTACTTTGATCTGCTCGGCTCACACTCGAATCGGCTGTCGGTTTTTGGATGTCGCAATAACTTCCTGAGGAAACATAAAGGCAATAGATTTAATAAGTATTGGAAAATATCCCAGTAAGGAGTTTGACATTATTGTTGTGAAAAAATTTAAAGGGTAAGATAGACAAAGATTTTGACGAATTTTTTCTAATGTTTTTTTTGTGGTAAGTGCTTTTAACGAATCCATATTTTATGAACTTGTGCACTAATGGATGTTTGAGAAAACATTACCAGGCATGGCAGCAACGATTTCGTTTTATAAAATCTTTTCATGAATAGAATATTTGTCGAGTTTGCAAAAAACTAACAAATACTTTCAAACACAAGACCATGAATAATATGCGATTGAAGTTAGAGCGATTAAAAATTGAAATCTATTGCCGTGTTGTGCCGCCTACAGTCGCTAGACGAACAATCAGAGGCGGCATTCTGGTGGGCGTGGTTACTGTTGTCTCGCCTGTTGCCCTCCCTGTTGCGGCTGTGGGCGGGGCGGCAGTTCTAGTCGCCATCGGAGGGATCAAAGCGGGAAAGAAAGTCAGAAGTATCGCTAATCGAAAGTGATACTATGATAACAACCTTAAAATGGTCTCGAAACAGATGAAAAAATTACTATGCTAGTTAATTATGATGCTTTATTAAAACGAATGAAATAAATTAAGGCAGTTTTCAGCTTGAGCTTTTCTTAGTATAGCTATAGATGTATTAGCCTAGGTGGCTTGGAGTTCGATTTTTACCACCAGAAGAACTTCAAGAAGAGCTATATTTGTTCAATTAATTATCTACGTTGAAATTTTCATTCAAAATGAAATTCATTGTTTTTTTTCAAGTATCATAAGCAAATGTTAAACGGAGTCTTGTTGAGGCCAGTGATGTTTTAGCCCCACCACTAGAGATATTGAGCAAAGACTTAACTATGACGTAGTATTTTTTGTGCAAATTTACGTACTTCAAGGAAAGCTACCGGATGTCTTTTTGGTTTTGTATTTTAATAGTGCAAAGCATCGACCGATCTAAGATTTTCTCGAGGGAGGGTTGGGGGTAAATTTGAACTTTTCAAAATAAAATTTCAACATTTTTATGGGTCGATCAAAATGATTTTCCTAGCGCTCCCACAGAATTATAAAGACCATAAATACAGTTTTTTGCGCCGCTGAGTTTTTGAGTTTTTTGACGCGCACTGCCTTTTATAATTAGTATATATTGGCGCCGAAGACGCCTTTAGAAAAAATGAGAAGTTGTCCGGCTGAAACTAGATGTCATAAAATAAAATCAAAAGAGGGAACCTTTGGTTGGCGAGGTGGTCGAATATCTGAGGAAAGGTGTGTCCACCATTGTTTGAATAGTTCGTTTTTTGTTGTTTACGAAGCTATATTTTGAATTTACTGCGTGTGTTTGCAAAGGTAAGCGTCTCACATTACCAGGCCAAACTGTGCACCGAATAGGCGCACATTTTTCTGTCTCTATGTTCTGGATTCCAGATACAAAACTTAAAAAATGTTCCAAAATGTAATTGGATTCCGCAAATTCCCCAACAGGCAAATACAGCTAGTTATTCTGGATTCAGCAACTGTAAATGGATTCCGGAAAATGTACGCGGAATACGCAAATGTAAAGGGAAGCCGCAAACTTTGTAAGCGGAATCCGCAAATGTCAGCGGATTTCACAATTTTGTTTTTTACTGAACTTGTTTACTAACATTAAATATTTTTTTCTAAATCTATAACAATGCAGGATGACAGCGAAATCCACGATTAAATCTTAAAAAATTGGACAACTAAATATGTTTGAATTTTTTTGGATCCTTGACAACACAATCGCCGAAGGCATTATGTGGTTCAGAAATCGTCATCAGTATTTGGCACCAAAATTATCATCAGTATTTGAGATCAGATGGTTCAAATTTTGGTTCAGAAATCATTAGTTGGCTCAGAAACCATCACCAGTAATTAAGATGAGACTGTTTCGGGATGAAAGGACGGCTCAATTGTAATTTTTGAAAACTGATCGACTGGATTGATTTATGCTCTTTTTTTTAATCTGAAAAGGAACATTTAAACAAGCGAAAAGCAAAAAAAAACAATCGAAAGAATGCAATTATTGTATATAAATATGGTTGAGCAATTCGATGAAAAAAAAGTTACAGTAAAAAATATGTTTGTTTTTAAATATTGTTGGGCAATTTGATAAATTTTTGAGATTCCATTCTCTTCTATCTTCTCAGTTGTTTCGTTTCTACTAATTACTGTTTCGCCGGCATCAATATCTTCACCATCAGCCGCACGCCTCAGTTGTTTGACTGGATGGAGGTATTTCGGTACATACTGCTGTTTTTCGCATTCTGGTTTGTTTTTTGAGATAATCTTCCGATAATAGACTTCGCGTTTAACTCTCTTATTGAATTTAAATTTTGCGTACTCACTTCGTTTGATGTGTTTAGGTTCTGAATTTAAAACAGGCGTGAAAGGAAACCAATTTTTTTGAATAGTTTTCTCAGAATGATTTTCTCCAACTTTAACCAATCTCTCAAGCATCAACTCATTTTTAATTAAAAATGTTGCCGTTGGAATAAACGTAGGCTCTTTGGGTTGTCGAATCGGTTGCCGGGCAATTTTAAGTTCGCGCACGCAGACGACGGCTTACCGTAATGGTTTTTGATACTCTCTTCATCTAATATGAGCTAATTTTGAATCAACAAAACACATTGGTTGACTTGATACTGAAATAAAAAAAACATGAACTTAAGTGTTGAATCTGGATGCAAGCTTTTTAGTCAAAAAATGATAGCTGTGGACCACGTTATTTTGAAGTGAGGAGAGCTATTACAACACGGCTTGAAAAATGGCTAAGAGACAGCTCTCCCTAGAAGGTATAAAACTAGCATCTGATTTGCAAAAGGTTGTATCAATATAAATTTTATCAAAGTTGTGAACAACAGGTTCTTGTAAATTATCCAGAAGGAGAACTCTTCGCTTCATATGACTAAATTGCCATCTTGGCTAAGTTGCCGTGAAAACAACTGAGATCATAACTGAACCTGGGCAGTGACCTGCAGTATTCAGAATGACAGGTAGGCAATTCGTCTCGTCGTCTACAATTGAAACATGCAATATTATCCCGTTCTCTGGTTCCAGTGATATTCTATCTGAACATAAATCGGCAAAGCACTTAAAAAGCAGCAAATTTGTTTATGACTATAAATTTTAAAGTTATAGCGTTTTTATTATTCGGAGTGCTCAGGCTCATTGAGGCCTATCATGTGATCTGAATAACAGTGCAAAAGAAAATAAATTGTATATTTGGGGTTCTTATCATTGAAGCAATTAAATGAAACATCCGAAAATTCTGATATTGGACCGGTAATTTGAGAATCAACTTCCGAACAAAAAATTAGGTGAAAATGAATAGATAAAGTGAGGAAATAAAAATGAAGATACTAATTTCCATAATTTTTGAGAAAAGAGAAAACCAGCACAAGTTGATCGATCAAGATTTCAAGATGGGAGGACCTGGGTCATTGGCAGCTTGTTTTGTCTGAGAAAAAATATCTTATAATTAGTTAGAAACATCAAATGAATTAGACATTTGGGCGCATAATTAACTACACGCGTGGATTTGATGATAAAAAAGATTATCAGTAACAGTTAAAGCAGTGGATGAACTTTTACTCAATTCGGAAACAATAAGTTTGAGATTTTTATTTACACTTTTTTAATTGGTAGTACAAAAAAAACTACCAAAAAACTACCAAAAAAACTACCAAAAAAACTACCAAAAAACTACCAATGCTATTTCTAAATGACCATAATGACCAGAAATGACAAGAAACAATTTTAATCACTGAAAGATACAAAAGAGCGGCAGTAAAAAAAATAGAACAGATAAAAGCTGAAAAAGTTAATCGCCTTGATAATTACAATGTTGAATCAATTTGAAGATCATGAGTTTTGAAGGCATTTTGAAAGTGACGACGATTTTTAAAGGCGCTGAAAATTCTCTATGTGAAGCATTTTTGAATGTAAGGCATTATTAAAGGCATTATTTGAAGGTGTTCACTCTAGAGATGCTCACTGGACTTAGGCTAAAATAAAAAGTTCATTATTGAATTTGTTGATCAAACCAAAATTAGACAGATTCGAGAAAGACTTTGATGATATTGTGTAGTATTGCAGGCAGTGACTTGATCGGTGTTGTAGTATTGTCAGCATTATCTTGTCGGTATTATTTTGAAGGCACTCTTTTTTGGATTTAGGCTCAAAAGAAAAGTTCCCGATTATACAAACTTGTTCATCGAAATTAGGTAGATTCGAGAAAGACCTTGATGATTTTTTGTGGTAATTTAGTTGTTTGGATTGTTCACTGGCTGAATGTTTCATCTGTCACTAAATTTTTGTTTCTGTCCGACTTCTGACTGAAATAAGCAGGCCTAAATCTAGGCATAAAACAATTTAGTTCAATAGTTTTAGATTCTGAGTTGGAACCTTCAAGTTGAGCGGCCAACAGTTGGAAGCGAGGCGGCGGAGGCGGTTCCTCAGCCTCGGCCTTGAGCCGGCCATCTCATGGGCCCTCCTCGCCCTCTAGTACAGCCGAAGCCGCTCGTTTACTCTTAAATGTCTCCAGTCGCCGAGTCATCCGACAGAACAACCTGTTTGTAACACTGGCAATGATAGGCCGCATGGGCCACGGTGGTGTTGGAAAAGATTGTCCACCTCTTCTTTAGTCACCAATCTTCTCTTCGTTGCCGGCTAAAATACAAAACAATCTCTAACATTGCAGTATGCGAGCATAAACTAAGCATTTTTACTTTTTGGGATGATTTGAGTCGTTCGGTGTACGGGATGATGAAACTGGGTATCTTCAGTTTTTGGGAGTTTTTGGATATGAATTGAGTATGCTGTATCCAGTTTTTTTGTCTGGAATTTATGCCGGTCCGTCAGTACTGTTTAGGGAGTACGAAACAATGGATGTGTAGATGTGATAACATCTCAGAATGAATTCAGATAAATTATTGCTGATACAGTCATTTTTCTTGCGGATAAAATTTATCAAAATTTGAACAACTACAGCTGAATCAAATGTTAATTTCATAAACACTAATATGTTCTTGAAAATGTTGCATTATCAAACCAAGTTCTGGTCTGTTCTGGTTTCGCAATTTGAAAAGAGGCTAATTTCAAACAATTTTTTTTCCTTGAAAAGAATTGAAATAAACTGCGAATTAGCTTAGCTCAATTTGTTCAGTTTGGCAATAATTGAGATCGAATTTGGGTGTAAGTTGACAAAAACTGAGATCGAAGTTGAGTGTTTGACAGGAATTGATATCAAAGTTGGATGTTTGACAGAAAATTAGATCGAAATTGAGTGTTTGACAGAAATTGAAATTGCTGCTGATCATCTGGCAAAAAAGATTATAATTAAAAACGCTACTACCTATGTTACTGGAAACCGCAAGAAAATGCGGATTCCGCAAACACTGTTGCGGATTTGGCACATTCGCCTCTTTTGGAGCAATTTTGAGCGGTACAGTTTTTTAGCTATCTGTTTGTAAAATCCAAAACAGCAAAAACTTAGTAATGTATTGGGTTCGGCAAAAATTTGATTTTGGCTTGTTGCGGAATCCGCTTACAATTCACAAGATGCACAATATGGCCAGAAATCAAGTTAATTTTAAAACTTCATTATTAATTTAAGAGAATCTGCATGCTTTATATCGTTTTTGTGGTCTGCAATTTATTATTTTTTGGAAGTCATTCGGAAATTAGTTGATGTGGTGTAAATTTTTTTTAACTGTGAGAAGTTCAAAATAAAATCATCTTTTCGGTGATCATTTATTTGTTCCATCATACGACTAGGCGAACAATAAATGAAACTGTTTCGAAAAAAAAAATACCCTGAAAGTTTAAATTTCATCAAATTTTTGTCATAGTTATGTTTAAGAGACATCAAATTTTGATCATTATCTTTCTTTTCTTGAGTTTAGTCATAAATAGTCACAAGACAAAGAATTTGCAACGTTTTGATTTCAGCAAAAAAATGAAAGAACCTTTTCTTCACGTTTTTTTTCTTTTCCCTGCAAATTCTGTTTTGAAGGCGTAAGATGAGCAGCATATCATTTAGAGGTAATCTTCCTGTGTAAAAGGGGGAATTTAATGAGAAGCTGATGGGTTTGATTTACTCGTTATGATACTTAAAATGACAAAAAAATACAGAAGTAACAGAGTTACTTGGTCTGGTGCCGAGAAACGGTCGTATCTGTTTTCACGACACATACACTAAAAGTTCTTAGGAGCTTATACTAAAAAATTGAACAAAATTTACACACAACACAACTGCTAATGAAACTCTTGTGCTCAAACTAGAGCGGCAATTTTAAAAAAATTTTTTGCTGGAATGGTTTTTGTTGAGCCAAATCGATCATCAGCGAAAAGTGATTCATAAAGTATTAGCCGTTTTCTGAAGCCAGACCAAGTAACTCTGTTAGTTCTTTAATTTGTCTCTTCTAGGTAACATAATGAGTAAGGCAAGCTCATCAGCTTCCCAAAGAACTAATTTGAGCCCAAAAATTGAATTTCCTTGTATTGTTTGTGAAGTTTTATTCAACAGCAAGAACACCTCTAAAACTAGTTGCGAAATGCTGGCTAATTAAAGTTCATTTTTTCGCTGAAATTGAAAAATTGCAACTTCTATTTCCCGTGACTGTAGATTGTCCTAAAAACTAGATCCTATCTGAAATTTTGTTTTAAAGATTGAACCAAATTTCATGATAGTTTGAACAAATGTTTAGCAACCTGAAATACAGAGTTTGCAAAAACAAAAATGTTGAATAATGTCTGCAATTTTTCACTCTTCAAAAACCAAATTGTTTGCGTTGAGTTGTTCACGTTTTTGTCTTAAGAAATGCAGTTTTACGTTTGCCTGTCGTAAATTTTCCGAGGCTCATGGGAACCTAGAGTCCACAAAGAAGTTCATTTGGAGTCATTAGGCGATCTGAAAAATGATATTGTAGAAAACCGCGGCCTTGAAATTTGAAAGACGAATGCCGAATTTTTTTTTGCAGCAACGAAATGAGATAGAATAGGTTTCACAGGTTGAGTAGCGCGCAATTTGAGCGTAAATCAAGCTCTCAAAAATGTCTAAAAATTTGCCTATGATTGAAACAATTAACATAACTTGATTTCTGAATTTCTCTGAAAAAAAAGAGTGAAATGGCTTCTTTGTGAAATCTTTCTGTAGATTGAAAAAACGTGGCAGATTTTTGCATGCGTAACGCAATTTTATCTGTTACTACACATAGTGTGTTTGGGTTGCTACTTGTGGGTGCAAAATTTCTTTGCTACGTGTGGGTGCGAGTAGTTACCGAGATAATTCAGCCCCGACACTTTGTTTTTGGTACACTCTTTATTTTTGCTGATAAAGGCTGAAAATTCCAAATTAATTTTTCAAGTTTTTATTTTGCTCTTTTTTATGTTCTTATATTTTGCTGGAGTTAAATCTAATCATCAAGAGAAAAAATGATTGCTTTGCGCAATTAATTGCTTATTCGACTTCAATTTTTCATTTTTTTCTGAATGCTTTTTTCGAACGCTTGTTAGATATTAGTGATTGTATTAGAGATTACACGTCTCGAACGAATTTCATTTGATACAAAACCACGATAAATTGTGTCGAATGTTTTTTCACAGTTAGTTTAGGGGGACTTATTATAGTGTCAAGGCGTTCACTTTGTTATTATCAGGTTGCGTAATCGATCCGCTACCATGGCAATGATATTGTGTGAGGACGAGGTCTCAATTGATCTCTAGCTTCTCACAGCAAGTTTACCACAGCTTGACCAATTTTGGCTTGGATAGTGCTACCACGTGGAATTTTCTAGATGCCAAAAAACGTCCATGAATTGCAAAACAGAGCTTCGCTCAACAAAAATTACTCAGTCTAAAATGTGAGGAAATGAGAGAATTGAGCTGTGCTTAGACAGGCTGGATAGCTTTGCATAGATCCTCGACGAACCACAGCAACCACAATAGTTATTTTAACACTTTTAGCGACTGATCAATTTAAGTGTTCATGTGTCGTATTGTAGGTGGTGACAAAGTATTTTTTGCCTTTGTGTCATAAAAATGATCAAGTACATAACTTCGTAGTTATATTTCGCCCTTTTTTCCTCGAATTCTGAAATTTGTTCCACTTAGGCGCAGATTTACGAGTTTCTCGAGGTCAATCAAATTGGAATTTAAATTTTTTGAGGTCGCTCAAACTACAGATAATTCGGACTACTATTAATATGCCATTGGTTCGATATTGATAGGTCGAGCTGGACTGGTGGAACTGGACTTTGCTTAAGCCGGATGCATAGCCTTTCATAGCAGCAACCACAATTATTATGATTCATACTTTTTCAGCGACTGATTGTTTTTAGTGATTTTTGTGTCATATTGATGGTGTTACCAAACTCCTTTGAGCTTTCAGGTCATAATAATAATCTGAGTGTATCATTTGCTAATTAGATTTTAATCATTGATAAAATCAGGGCGCTTACATGAAATTGCAGCTCATTTTCCTCTAATGCTGATATCTGCTCCAATTAGGCGCGGACTTAAGCATTTCTCGAGATATGATAGTTTAGTTCAAATTTCCTGAGGTCGAGGACTGAAAAAAATCAACGTTTTGTTCTTGTGATAGTAGCCATTTTGGGCACCCTCTATATTAGTTAAAAAGCAATCGGGTACTCCGTTCAATGATTATGTTTCAATCTCATTGCGAGGATAAGTTTTGCATTTTGCTGTAGCTTGTTTATTGTAAAGGCATTGACAAAAATGTCAGTTGTGGCGGTGGAGTGATTAGTCAAATAAAATTGCTTTCTGTCTTGAATAAGGCTGCACTTAAAAATTAATTCTTTCTTCAATTATGATCATTAACCGTATTAGTTTTTTTTTGTTCGACACTTTTTTTGATTATTTCTGTTCAAAAACTTCAACTGATTTTAGTCACGTGAAGACTACAATTGCTTAAAACAAATGTCAAAATATATCTAAAAATTGGAAAAAAATTTAAAAAAAAAAACCTTTCGACTTTTTCCGCAACGATTATACATTCGAAAAACTATGTTTCATACCCAGCTATTCTTCTTGTAATAAAATGTTTTTGATTAGAAATTTCTTTCATTACTGATTTCTGAGGAAACAACATAAAAGCTGACAATGGTCCTGCAAACTTTTGGTCACATTTCGCATGCATATTTTAGAGTATTTTTTTTTTGTAATTAAAGGATACAATGGAATGTCTCCTCGGGTTGTTCTCGTTAAAATCCTGATCTTTTAGCAGAAACTTCCTTTATCCAAAAAAAACTTGAGAAAAAACAAGACTGGCCGGCTGCTGTGCAATTAGCACAGATATTTTCGACCACAGTAGTTTCGGTAATTTTGGAATGGAGAAATGTTGTCGGTTTTTTTTGGGTTGTTGTTTGAGCTGGTATCCTTAATTTTTACTAGAACAATCTTTTTAGTGGTTTGACTGCTTTTTTTTGCAGAAACTAATTACAAAAAAAAAGTCAAAAACTAGTTTTCCACAGCTGAAACGTAATTTTTGCGTTACTGCTTTGATCGGAAATTTGCTTCTGTTTTTATGCAATTGGTTCAGAATAGAGTTGGTGAGGAAAAAACATGAAAAGTGACGCTGGTCCTGTAATTTTTTTTCGTCGTTTTTAATGAAAGTTTTGCTGTACTTTTTTGTAGTTGAGCGAAACGCTTCATTTTATTGAAAATATAGTTTTTGAAAAAATTAATTAGTGTTTTTATTTGCTTATTTGAGGGTTTTTTTGCGTTGTTGACTTGCTCGCAATGTTTTTTTTTCAAATTGAACACAAAATCACCGTATATTCTTGGATTTCAGCAACTTATCAATGATTTTTTAAATATCAATGATTCACGACTGAAAAATGTAATGTCATATGTCACTCAACTCATTCCCATAAACTTTTAGGGTGCCTGATTTTGGGGGGATAAAAACTCCAACACATCCGAACACAGAGGTTTCCCCTCAATTTTAAGGGCCCTCCGGATTAAATTCAACTTTGGCTTCTTAAGACTATTGATTATGTTTTTTACAGTTAATTGTTACAAGGATGTCAATCTGATATCGAAATCATTTTGTTCGGTTTGTTTTAAGATTCTGTTTGTTTTTGAAAATCTGTTTAATTCTTTAAAATTAAATTTGATATTTTTATTCAATCAGTTCACACGAACAAACCCAAATTCACTGAGTATGTTATTTTTGCTGCATCTTTTGATATTTACCTTCAAAATGGAAGCAGGGAAAATATATGATTTTACTTTTGTCAAAAACTTTTAAAATAACTTAAGTTATTATTATAATAATAGTTACAGATACATAAGTGTCATGACGACTTTTATTAGGTATGCAACTTCGCTTCTTTTTTCTTTTGATTTTTTTCTGTTGCTCGCTCTGTACGTTTGAAAGGTTTCGTTTTTGGTGGACGGTTGGCATTTTAAAATTGTTTGTGCAGTAACTAGCTATTCGTGTTGATTTTGTAGTGGTTGTTACCAAATCAAATTGGTACTTTTTTTGAGGCTGGTCGAGATGATCCTTCATATTTTTGGTCAATTTTTGAATGCAGTTTCCGGTGAAAAATGTTTGTATCTAAATGAAACAATGAAATATTCCAGTCACAATGCTGACTATTTAGCAAAAATAAAATAACTGAGAGCCAAAAAAATCCTGAAAAATATCAATTAATGCCAATTGCTGCGCAAATAGTACGGAATTATGCAACCATTGTGGTTTTGAAACAAAAACTTTGTTTTCTTTTTTTTTCTCCATTTAGTTTCTGGATTTTTTGCTTAGTTGGCTAAATTATTTGTTAATTTTTTTTTGCAACCCTTTAAAAATTTTTTGAACTTTTCGCAAAAATTTCAATTTTTTGCAAAAACTATTGAACCAATTTTCAAAACAATGGGGTCATTGAAAAAATTGGCTGCTATTCTATTTGCCTGCATTTTTGCTAGTCTCTTTTCAGTTTACACCACGCTCTACGGCTTGCGAAAGTTTCAGTAGGGAGATTTTTGACTTATTTGATTTTGAATTTGTTCATTTTCTCAAATATCAAATCTGAGATGAACGTTTAAACTAAAAAACTAACTATTGGAGTCTCTTTTTCTCAAGTGGCTAATCCCTAAATTCGAAAAAAGAAAGTTATGGCTCAAACAAGCCCATTTTTTGACATATTGGTTAATTTTTAAATTTTTTTGACTTTTGTCAAAAACTACCCTGGCGAATCGGAGAATAAGAGTTCAACCGGGAAAAAAACGTGGTATGCAACTTTTCCCTGCGCAAGCGGTTATGCCCTGAAGTTTGAAAAAAATGGCCTTAGAAAATGTACAGTTTTTGAAACTTTGCCCGTTTTTGGAAACTTCTTTTTTTCTTCTAAAACGAACCTGCTGATTCTGAGGTTGATAATTCATTCAAAGTAACATCGTACAGGAACAAAATTTTTCCCGTGGAATCTATTTTGACTTATTTGTTTTGTAGAAAAGCCGATATTGACATCGGAAAAGTCCATGAATTTAGGAAAAGAAAACTTTTTCAATTTTTGATCGTTTTTTGGAGTATTTTTCAATTTTTTTTTCAAAAACTACCCAGCCAAATCTGAGATAAAGAATTCAATTGAAAGATCAATTTGCAGTTTTTTCTTTAAATATGCAGCTAATCCACTTCTTAAGCAGAAAAATTACCAGGGTTTTGCGTTAAGTCCATTTTTGAAACTTTCAAAATTACGCATGTGAATCTAGCATAAGCTGGGCAACCTGTTTTTCTTCCAAGCGTCCGTGGCGCGATTGCGAGGAAATGGAAATACTAATCAACAGGTAGGAGATCCAAATCCGGAACATTGAAATAGTTACAGTTTTTTTGGTCGAGTTTTTCCTGCATCGTATTGGCAATTTAATAAAAACTGCAGCTGCTTTATTGGTGGTTAGTGTTAGTAAAAAAAAAGCGGTCAAGAAGCAGATAAGAAAACGTGTTACTCCTAATCCTCGCAAAAAAGTTTCTCAAGGTGTCTTTTTAACCTTTTCCTTATTTCACTTTGTTTTGCCTGTTCAGAGATCTTCTTTGCATTTTCCTCGCTTTTGTTTGGGAAGCGCAGCTTCGCCTCTGTGTGTAAAGGATAGGCTTTTCTTTTTCATAAATGAAAACTTCGCTTGAGTGTGATTTGCAATATTTACTTTTTTGAACCATTTGAGTGTCAAAAGATGGATTGTTGTTTAATTTTTTTTTTGTGATCACCTTTATTTCTTAAATTTTTGATCACTGAATAACATTGAAATAATTTCTTATTGGCAGATTTTTTGATCATTTGTATTAATTGTTTTAACAGTATGAACTGTTATCAGGGTAATGATCTAACTGATGCCGCTGCAACCAAAAACAAGTGATAATTGCGATGAAGATACAACTGGAAATATCATTTGATTGTTAAAATTGTAGCTGTCAATTGATCTAAAGTTAATGAATGCCTAATTTTTTGTCTATAATTTTCCAATTTTGACCAATTTGCCAGGAACGAGTGAATATAAACCAAAAGTGAGCAGAGATATTGCTGATAGAGATAGATAACGCCTACGCGGTAGTGGTATCAGGTGTAGTTTTTGTTTAATTTTTTCAAATTTTTTTTTGCTGTTGATTGTCAATAAACGTATTGAAGACAATATGAATATGGTGTGGTTTTTTTTCACGAAGAGTCTTAAACTTTAATTTCGCCTTTGGCGGTTTGAATTTGAAAATCAACTGAAGCTCATTGGCAAAAAAGAAGGGCAATTAAGCTTTCCAAATATGAAACTGCAAAAGGCGCGAAAGATTGAATGAAGGTTCGAAAGTGGATTTGAATTTGTGTTTTAGTGGCATCATGAAATACCTATGTGTCCAGTTTTTTCTGTTTGGCCTACTTCATGAAGTGATTTTGAATTTTAGAGAACTTGAACGTAATATGTTGTTTTTTGTAAGTTCCAAGGTTCCGAAAAAAAAACATTTGTTTTAGCGGTAGATGATTTTGAAAAATTCGTGTTCTATTTTCTTCAGCAAATGGAAATCAATCTACGCGCTCCAATAAAGAATTACGAATTGCATGAAAAAACGTATTTGACTGAAAATTAGATTCTCAAAAGTTTTTCAAGCAGAATAAAAGTCGATTGTTCTTAATCCAGTTTTCTTAAGTTAGTTTTATGCAAAACTTTTCAATCGTCAACGAACAAAAAGAAATAATGTTTAGTAAGTTAGTTTTTGAATGAACTTTTAGTTATGTTTGAATGATGTCATAATTTTTCAAGTCTATTTGAGTGCACTAAAATGTTTTCAGTGGCCGCTGCCCTGCCTTGGTAAATCAATGTTCTACTTACACAAGCAAAGCTTGTGTGATAGTAAGAACTCTGTTTTTTCCAACCTAAGTCGCAAATATTGTTGCGCCGCAAATATTGTTGCGACAAAATGTTTTCATTTTAAAAGTGTTCATTTTGATCAATAATCAGCTATTAAGTACAGCCAATGCTAAGGATATTAACACAGACTATTATATTACAAATAGCACTTTAGCTTCAAGGTATCATGGATATGTAGTGTAGAGGTAGAAAAGGAGATCCGCAGCAAATTAAGAGGGTTCAAACCTGGGCAGGGTTGGATGTTTTTAATGAACTTTTTCGTATACTAGTTAAAATGCGTCAGCTCTATAAATTGAGGCATCTTACAGTTCGTTTTTTTTCAAATTAACTGGTACTGCCAATGCGTCGTAATTAGCTTGCGTCACTTAGCAATTATGTAGACTCATAATTGGCGTGCGTCGCTTAAGAAGTTTTGTAGACTCAAAGTTTTATTCATTCAGTTTTTCCCAGTAGCGTTATCGGTCATATTTTTGCTTGTGTATGCGAAGTGCAATTCGCCTCTGTGTAAAAAGTTATTTATCTGCAGCTAAAATCTAAATTACTTAAAGCTTTATTCAGTTTTGTTTGAGCTATTGCTTCGGTTGCTTCCAAAATTTTAAAAAAAAAGCAAATTTTTAAACTAAATAATCTAAAAGTTGAGCAACTCGCGACTAAATGGGTTCGTTTTTCATAAATTACTCAATCTATTTCCATGTTTATTTGTGGATTTGTTTTGCGCGGAATAAATTAAAACACTACCGGATACAAAGTTTTTTCCCACTTTAAGTGGTCGATCCGATTTGTTTTCAGTTTATTGGGACTCTGGATTAGTTTTTTTTTAATTCAAATTTTGTAGCATAGTCAGTCTGATAACTGCCCGGGTTGACCAAAAATGCTAGTCATACAATTTTTATATATGGAAAAATGCTAGTCATACACTTTTTATGCAATTCCATAAGTACAGAAAATTGCATGAAAGGTCTATGATTAGTATTTTTTCATATATGGAAATTGTATGACTAGCTTTTTTCCATAAACCAAAAATATTGATTTTTTACTTTTTAATTTCTCAAATTTTTTTTGGTTGTGTTCGTAACCGAACACAAATTACATAAACATTGGTTGCTCAAATGTAGTAACCAAAGGTTTGGCCGTCTCGCATTAAAAGTGCATTGGAAACAGCCTGAAATGTTTTAATTCTGTTTGAAAAAAGTTATGAATAGAAAAGGAAAAAAAATCCAATATAAGTATATCCAGGACTACGTTATACAGACAAAAAAATTAATTTTTGGATGCAAAATTTTTTTTTCAAAAAATGTTTGTTGGAGTACGAAAATCAAATTGCGGTTGAAAAAAACACAAAAAGGTTTTTGGGGGCAAGTTCGAAAATACTTTGAAAAATTTTTGTCGTCGCCATCAAAAAAATGCTAGTCATACATTTTCCATATATGGAAATTGTATGATTAGCATTTTTTTGACAAAAAGTTTTTCTTTTTTATTTACTACGATACAACGAATTTTATGCCAAAACAAGAGAAAAATTTTTCGAAAATTCAATGACACTATCTTAGCAAAATGTATGAAATTTGTATGATTCGTATTTTTTCATAGACTTAGTTTATGGAATTGTATGATTAGTATTTTTGGTCTATGGAGGTGAACCCGGGTGAGTCATTTTTGTTAGTTTATACTTTGAAGAACTCTTTGTTTTTGAAAATCACTTTACTGCCGTGATTTGCCGTGCTTTGATTTTTTTGTTCAGTGACTTCAATGAATACGTGCGTGATTTTTGCTGCTACCTTTGATATTTACCTTCAAAATGGTAGCATTTGAAAATGTAGTGCACTTAGCCGATTTATCAGGAGAATGATATAACCAAGTTTTCTTTGTCAAAATTCTCATTAATTTTTAAAAATCAATCAAGTAGCCACAGATAAATAAGTTTCATGATAGTTTTACTGAGTCATGCAAACTCATTTCTGTTTTCTCTTGATTGCTCTGTATGTTTGAAAGGTATCGTTGAGAAATTTTCATCTACGCTCTAAACAAAACACAATTTTTTGCTGCACCATTGAACAAATTCTTTCGCTTTTTTCCCTTAAACAAATTCAGGAACGCAACCATTTTTTTCCTGCTCTGCTTGAGGCTATAAGCGAACGTTACACGTTGAATATGCATTCACTTTTCTCTTGTTGCTCTTAACATATTGCTCTTATTTCATATTTTTAGCCAGGTACATATACCTTTCTACCTCTATGCATAAATACGTAGATTCCGTCTAACCATACGCTTAATTCTGGTTATAACCGAGCATCGCTAGTCTAAATTCTATTTTTTTCTTTCATACATCGTACCATTATTTTACGTGGTAGATATATATTTTCTGGTTAAATCATCCGTTGTGTGTACGAGTTGAACAAATTTCCCCTTATTTGAATCAGGGCCCGATTCACGGGGAAAGAATTGATTAATTACGCTTCCTAACAACGCACACGGAAGCTCAAGATATCGGTGTACTTTTCTTCTTATCTATTCAAATTTGATGGCCAAAATTGACCCCATATGCAGTTAATGCTGCCGTCTAAATTTGTTTTCAGCCGTTCTTTTATTACATGAATAACAATTCTCGTCTGCGGGACCGTAAAAACGGAAGTCTTATGTGATAGCTTTTTGGTCGGCTGAATATAAAAATGGACCCAAATTGACCCAATTTACTAACAGACCTGCTAGACTTATTTTTGTTTAAATTGAATATTAAAGCAGTTACAGTAACCTTACATCAATGAATTGTTAAATTTCAGCGTAAATCTTCAAAAAATGTTTTAATTTTGTTTTCAAATAAGGCTCGAACATTTGAAGCACAATGTTCAGTTCTTTTACAAAGAGCATCTCTGATTTTGTGAGTGAAAACATTGCTATTGACGAAACAATACCCGCACAAAATCCACAAACTTTGCCTCGAGCTGCCGGAAAGCAGCAACGTCCCGCAAGCGCCAATGTTTCCAGGAACTCGTCACCGGGTCATGTACCCCGGAACCCGAATAATGTTTTAACCAACCAAAACTTACCCTCAGCCGGTCGTGGAAGAAGCCAGGAACCGGGAAACCGAGCTAACACAAACGCCGGTGGAGCTTCTCGTCGACCATATGCAAGTGTTTCGTCGTCGCGAACAACATCGCGGGATCCGTCTCCAGCAACGGGACCGAGAAACGAGCCGATGAGCGCAGAACAGCAGGCTGACAATGGTCCATGGAATACGCAAGAAAAGCTTTTAATCGACCATTTAGGCCTTAACGCGAAAGAATTGGAAGGCCTTTCGAAGTTCGAATTGGTTCAAATTGCGGCTGTTCACGCTGAAATGAAGCACCAAGAAAAGGGAGGAATTGACTTAAGTGCAGGTCCCTGCATTGAATCAATGTTGTTGTCTCAAATTGTCGATATTCCGGGGTTAGCTCAGTCTGATTTGATGCATTTGAGTCCAAAAGAGATTGCGAAAATTGCATCGGTTAATAATCAGTCAGTTGAAGCTAAAGAACCTCCAAAACAGGATCTGCAGAAACAGAAAAGTGCCCAAAAAACAGCTGCCGCTTTAGGTCCTCAAGCTAACAGTAGCATTAAGGGATCCTCAGGAACTGTAAGTAACAAAAGCGGTCTACGAGGTGGCATGGGCGAAAAGCAGCTTCCCAATGTAACCCCAGCCAAGACATCAAAAATCGAAGACAAATCGACCCTTTCTTTTGACAGTTCAAATCTTTTCAAAAAGACAAATGAATTATCAAAGTCTATTACTGGAATTGACAATCCAACTGCTGTGTTGCAAGGGAAAATGAACAATCTGATTTCGACTGGAATGGAAAACGTTCAAAAAGTCCAATCTCTGAACCCAGTGATTCCAGTGACAACCGAACCCAAACATGCGGCGCCTGCGAAAAGCGTCTGGGATTCTTTGACAAAATCTGAAAAGTCGAAGTTATCAACCATGGGTTTAGACGAGACTGCAGTGAATGGGTTGTCTAAAACTGAGGTTGAACAAATTTTAAGCGTCATGATGGAATCAGAAAACCCTAACAGTACTGGTTCTAAGAACCCATCAAGGGAAACCTCACGTGCTTCATCGCCGACTCGTGGGAATAACTCACGAGTTGATTCGACATCTCGGAACCCCGAAGTCGAGAAATCTCTAGCCGAAGTTTCAAACCAAGTGTCCAAGTTTTTCGGATCTGCTGGTGATCAAAGTCTGCATGATGACTGTAGTCAAACTAAAAAAGATAATCATGTTTCCTTGAAAAAGATGGAATCTGTTGATGTTCTCAAGGCACCACCTATTCAGAGAGTCATGAGCCAGGAGCAACAACTTGCCGAGCAGCGTCGTCTGGATAACGAGAGGCGACTTCTTGAAGAGCAGCGGATGTTGGAAGAAGAAATTCGAATGGAAGAAGAACGTCAGAAAGCCGAGGAGGAAAAACGAATTGCCGAGCAGAAGCGACGAAAACAAATGCAGGAGCGAATTGAATCTGAGAGAAAACGACTTGAGCAGGAAAGAATTGAAGAAGAAGAACGTTGGCGTCGCGAGGAGGAGGAGCGTCTGCGCCGCGAGGAGGAGGAACGTCTGCGTCGCGAAGAGGAGGAACGTCTGCGTCGCGAGGAAGAGGAACGTCTGCGGCGCGAGGAGGAGGAACGTCTGCGTCGCGAGGAGGAGGAACGACTGCGTCGCGAGGAGGAGGAACGTCTGCGTCGCGAGGAAGAGGAACGTCTGCGTCGTGAGGAGGAGGAGCGTCTGCGTCGCGAGGAAGAGGAACGCCTGCGTCGCGAGGAGGAGGAGCGTCTGCGTCGCGAGGAGGAGGAGCGTCTGCGTCGCGAGGAGGAGGAGCGTCTGCGTCGCGAAGAGGAGGAGCGTCTGCGTCGCGAGGAGGAGGAGCGTGTGCGCCGCGAGGAAGAGGAGCGTGTGCGCCGCGAGGAGGAGGAGCGTCTGCGTCGCGAGGAGGAGGAGCGTCTGCGTCGCGAGGAAGAGGAGCGTCTGCGTCGCGAGGAGAAAGAGCGTCTGCGTCGCGAAGAGAAAGAACGCTTGCGTCGCGAGGAGGAGGAACGTCTGCGTCGCCAGGAGGTGGAACGTCTACGTTTTCAGGAAGAGGAGGAGGAGCGTCGGCGTCGCGAGGAGGAAGAACGTCTGCGTCGCGAAGATGATGAGCGAAATCGTCGCGAAGAAGAGGAAAGATACTATTGGGAGCAACAGAATCGTAGGCGCAGAGATGATGCTGATGATGATTATCGGCGGCGAGGGGCTCATGATAGATATCAACGAGGTGATGGCGATGACAGATTTCGAAAAGATGAAGAACGAACCCGACGTAATGGGAAAAACTGTGATAAACGTTCGGACTCAAGAAGCTACGACAAACAATATGATTCACGGTATGACAAGGATCCCTATGATGACCCTTTCTCAAATCCCAGCAGCAATCGAAATAAGGATCACCCAGGATCTGAAAATCGGGATGACTACCAGTATCTCGGAAACGAGCGAACCGAATATCGTGATTTAAGTTCAAGAAGTCAGCATCAGGGCCAGCAAAGGTCAGGCGATACCTACCAGAGCTCAGCTCCCGGCGATGAGCGGTCAAGAATGGTGCAACAGTATCATGAGCAAGAGATGCGAAGAAACAAGTATGGAGATGTAGACATTTACTTCTCGGATGAAGATATGGAATCGGATTATTCAGTTGAAGAAGCGGCAAGAGGTCGACAGTATCAAGTGACATACAACAAAAATTTCCCAGAGAGCCGAAACGGCGAGAACTCAATGCCTTTGCAACGAAATGACTTTGAGTCGAAATGTTCCACTCCTAGTAGAAATGTGGGTACAGAAAAAACAATGCCAGGAGAGCAAAAAACTTCTGAAAAAAATCCAGAGAACCCCAAAAAGAGGGCACTTCCTCCCGGTTTGACGGAAGCTGATGTCGCGGGCCTTTCAGCAGCTGAACTTGAAATGATAATGTCAGTTATGGCACGCGCAGATGAAGATGAAATTGTTGAACTAACTCCTGAAGTTGCTGAATCAAAATCTAGCGGAAATGTTCACAGTGGAAGTAATGAATTGCGTTCACGTAATGATGACGTAACAGTTGATCATTTCACTGGCACTTCATCAATTATGAATCAAAACAGGCATGAAACGCAAAAATCTGGCGGTGAACTTAATCGTGACGGAGTGAAAAAAGAACAACTTACAAACAAAAAAGATTCTCAAATTAGACATACTTTGCCAAGTTTTCCTGATGACGATAGTAGAGATACGTTTGCAGAAAAAGGAAAAACAACTAATTTTGGATCTAGGGATTTGCAAGACGTACAACTGTCCGGATATACATCGGTGCAACCTGCTATAAATCAGCTGGATAAAAGCAAAACTGTATCCAGTATTGCTGGTGAAAGAGATAGTTTTTCCAGTGGTGGGATAAATACATCCTCATCTGATTTTGTAGGAAGCGGAGTTAAAGGTAGTACCACCGTTGATTACAATAATATTGCATTATCGCCGTATGAGAACAGTTCGCAAGTGAATATTAGAGCGGACACTGAACCATCGAAGCGTAACATTGGAAATAGTGGACTTGATTCTATTTCTTCATCCAGTGCCGATTTTTATCACGGACAGAAGAGTTTTGGAGAAAATCGTCATCTCAGCGGCAGTGATTTTTCTACCAGCGACACTTCAGCTTTGGGAAATTTTAGTGCTCCTCAGAACAATAGTTTAAACAAAGGGTTGCAGAAAAAGGAAAATCAACAAAGTTTGGACCGTGAACAAAGGAATAGTTCAGCTGACGTTATATTTTCTTCACATTACCAATATACGAATAGCGCCAACAAATCTGACCTTGCAAATAACCACTCATATTCTCTTTACCAACAGCAAAATAATGGCAATTTTCCCCAACGAATAATCAACAGCAATAACAACAGCGCCGATGGTTCATTTTCAACTTACAACACTTCAGCTGGACTTTTTAAAGCTGAAGGCACCAACAGTAATTTTTCAGAGCAAAATTACAATACAAACAAAGTTTACGCTACAAGTGCTGGAGAAAACTTTAACAACACTAGTGAAAGTAGCGGGAAAATAGATCATATTTCATTTTATGATGTTAATAGTGCAAAAAATGTTGGAAGCGCTAGCAACCAGATTTATCAGAATACTATTTTGTCCGGTGTTAACTTCGATAACATAAATATACCTGGACAATCAAGTTATAACAGTAGTGGAATTGTTACTTCAAACAACAGTTTTTATTCCAATACTGATGTAAGCTCGCATTCATCAAATTCAAACGGCTATAAGGTTGATCTTCAAAAAAGTGCGACATCCGATAAATTCGCCACGGAGACATCTGTTAATCATGCCAACTCTTCAACTGAAAATACAAACAATGTGTCAAGTAACTTGAATTTCTCTTCGCAAGGTTATGGAAACTATGATTTGGGTTACACAGATTCAAAATTATCCTCAAACTCTGGAAACTTTGGAAAAAATTACGGACAAAATTCTAATGAAAATCGAACAAAATTTGAAAACATATATGAACAACCCCCACCACGCGTAACGTCTCAACCTTGGAATCCAAATCAGCATTCGAAAATCTCGTCCAATCAGACTGGAGGAAACGAGGCCGACAACCCATCGCAGAAACAGATCGAAGAAGAAAGTTATTATGCTAACTTACCTTACCAACAGGTAGTAGCGCCAATAGCAATTTCGGATATTTCTGACGATCAGTTTGACAGCTATGAAAAAGAACAGTCGTTTCCGTACGTCGACGAACCTCAGAACAAACTGCTACCTAGTAACCGAAACCAACATAAGAGCTCTCAAAACTTGGATTTGCGTTCGCAATATAGTCAAAATTTGAATATAAACCAACAAAACAAATCAACTGTGAACTCTGAGATGGAAAATATCAACGCACAACTTTTGCTGAAACGAGGGGAAGAAACAGCGGCAAATTTTGGAAAGATGTTTGAGAAGGCAAATAGTGCAATTTCGAGCTTCGCAGAGGATTTTTCGAAGGGGATGAACTATGGGTTGGACCCCTCGGGAGAATTGATGGACCCGCACAAGCCTCCTCAGAGGTAAGAAGTTTGAAAGACACAAATCATTTCTTCAAGCACGCAGTTCATCTAATCGTCCAAATCTTACTTGAATGAGATTGTTCGCTTTTCATTGATCGAACTAGTTTAGTAAATAAAATTCCTACAAAAAAGCGCTCACAATTTTCTTTCCGCGGCTACTGTTTTTCTTGGACTTGACTTCTTTCGTTGACCTCAAATGCGTGATATTTAAGTGACCTACCGGGTCATATTTGACGTGTTAGACCTGTTTCAATCGTGATTAAGCTTGTAAAATAACAAAAAATCTTTTCGAATGTCGAAAATAAAGAAGAATTCGGATTTTGTAGTTTCGAATAATTTGGAAACGTTTTTTTTTCGGTGGAAAGCCAACGAGCCAGAGGGCTTACCACCTAAAAATGAGATTAACCTACCAATCAGCCGCAACTTACATTAACAGCTTGCAAAGGCGAGAGGTTTTATCAGTTTTTATTTGGCATCCTTTGATCAAAGAGCTCATCATTTTACTTCATTAGCCTAGCAAGTTACAATTACTCAGTTTGACAATTTGGCGGATTGCAAAAGCACACTATTGATACGACAAACGTCTCGTGTTTTCTTCACGCAGGAGAATTTTTTCAGAATATCGTTGACAGCTTAATTTTTGGGGACTGTGTGAGTTTCAACAGCGGTGTTTTTATAATTGCCACAAGATATTTTGGTTCAGAAGTCTGTAAATGTATAGAGGAACAAGGTTTAATAAGTAATTATTCTTGTATCGCAACTGATGCGAATCTCTGCTTGGTGCCTGAATGGTTCAGCTCTGCTGTGCTTGTTTTTTCCGGCTCCCACCTTATTAAATCGAAACAACTCGAAACCTAACACCATACAATTTCACTCCCTACTTTTTGTCGCCTTAGCATTTTGAAAACACCTACTCCAAGTTTTGAAAATTTTTTTATTACTTTACACCGTTTTAATCCGAAATGAAAATAGAACTTACCTAAAAGGGGACTTCGGTAAACATCAAAGAATAAAGCAGGGAAATTTTGGACATGACAGCCAGAAAATATCGCGCTACTTAATTCGCGTCTGTTTTGAACAGAAACGTCATTGCCAATTGTTTGGATTGTTAAAACGGTTCGAACCGAAAACAAGCTATCTTGCAACGAACTACAAAAACTCACAATTAATTAAGCAATTTATGACTAAAAATAGCGTATTTTTCCAGACGTTTTCAGCCGGTACAGAAATTTTAAAAAGGTTCCACTAATGATAAAAAGCTAAAACTCATTTAGGGTCATTGGCGAGCTTAAGCTTAAAACACTATCGCTTTGTTCAGCTTTCTTTGAATTGTTGGCAAATAAACGCAAAACCAAGAGGTTTCCCAGCCCCTAGTCCCAATCTAGCAACCCAAAAAATGGGGCGACTGTCCTGGGATCGAAATGTCAGTACACGGGTCAAGTTTTTGCTTTAGTACGTTTTCCGGAAGTCTGCAAGGAAACGTGTTTTCAAAAAAAGCTCAACAAAATTTAAGTCGATTTCAAGTTTGAATTTTACAAATCGAATGAATCGAACAAAAATAATCCAAAATTTACATTGGTTGAGCGCGAGCTAGATAATGCTTCGAGAAAACACAGATCAGCTCTGCATTCGTAAGCAGACATACTGTTTTCGACTCTCACATTTAATACGCGGTACATTCTCTTCTTTGTGAATTAATAGCCACTCGTTGCATTGAAAAGTTTAATTCTTGTACGGAGGCGTCTTTTTGCAGCCTGCTCACTCCTTTTCACATGTTAGGGTGGTTTCCGTTGGAATTTGCCCAAAATTAAACAAAATTTGTTCAGGCCTTCAATTTAGTTTTCTATAAATTTATAAAATAAAACCTGCAATAATTGATTGTAGCTTTTTTTAAAAACAAATTACGAACTGGTCGATAAAAATCTTAAGTAAATTGTTCAGCCTCGTTTTAGCATGTATAAATGAGATAAAGCAAGTTTTTTCATTCGGTGCAAGCGTTAATTGAAAGATTAACTTTGGCGTGATAGGAGTTTAAAAAAATGAGTTCACACAGCATCCATTTAGCTGTTAAGTTTTAAAATAGGAGTCAAATTGTTGTGGATTTAATTTGTTTAGTTGCTAAACGACTAGGTAATAAAATCTAATGTGTTCAATTGGCTGATTTTAAACTGTAGAATTTATTTTTTCCACCCGCTGTTGAGTTCGACAAAATCTGAAGTAAGCTTGTAGAACTTTAAGTTTCAGTTAACATTCTATCAAATGTTTTTTTTTTCATTTTTTTGTTTCAAGAAATTTTACAAGATTCTTTTAATGGTGAGAAAAATAAGTCTGAAAACTTCGTTTCGAACTTTTATTATTTTGATATCTGGTATTAAAACTTGCAGGATAACACCTTTCAGTACCGTTTGTGTAACTGATCAAAACTTGATTTTGTGAGTTGTAGAACTTTTTGGTGAGGACGCATGAAGTTTCTACAACCAAGTTTTTAAATCAAACAAGTTTTTCAAAGAGCTATCTATCTTTTTCAGAAATTGATTTTTTTATTATTAGATAATGCGATTTGTGTCATTTTGCTCTTAGCTTTCTTTCAAAGTCTCTCATAGCAATTCCTACTAAAAACAATATGAATGCCTGATGAAAGTCTTCAAACTTTGGTTCAGAAAAATATTTGCGATGTGCTGAAATACAATTAAAAGTTCAAATTTTCTGTAAATTTCTATGCAATAAATTTCTACTGTTTTTTAAGGATAAAGAATAAAGTTTTTAAATTTAGATTTTTCAGAATTCCTTGGCAAAAATTGCAAGCTCAATTTTTTTCTAGTTCAGCTCTATAACTTACTTCAGATTGATCAAAAAACTATTGCCATCTAATGTAAAATCAAGCTTATAAAAACCAAGCTTGTAAGTAGCCAGATAAAAGTTTTGTCACAATTTTCTATTGAAGCAGCTGAGCCTTGACTTATTTTTACAGTTGTTTGCTGTGTAAAACCCAAAATTTTTGCTTAAAAATAAATTTCAGTAAATTGCTCAATTTTTTGGAGCTTCAATTCCTCTAGAATTTTGTTGGGCTGTGTAAGAGCAGAATCAATTCACAAAATGTTTCCAGCGTAATTCATGATTAAGTAAAAACAGACATAAAAACCCCTTTTTGGGGTAAAATGTTGGTTTAGATTTTCGGAGAAAAAATTGCACCTCATCAGTTCTGGTGAAATTCTAAGCAACTTTTGTTCTCCTCATTTTTTGTCTAATCTTGACCAACTTGAGAAAAACGGGTTTGAAATTTCAAAATTTTTTTCGTTTCTTCCGGTCAATTTGAGTCAGCACTGTATCTCTTGCGGTTTTTAACGATTTTATCAAATGACTTTGTCTTTTCGTTTAAACAAAGTTGTTTTTATCTTTTTTCTTATATCAGTTTAGCTTCGCTTTCCGTTTGCAAATTGTGTTTGTGGCGCACATAAGCAGCGAGTAAATCTTAACTGAATTGGGTGCAAGCTTATGTTTTTCATTTATTCTGTTCTAGCCTAATTCACAAAATGCTTTGAAGAGCCTTAAATGGAAACGGAATATTTCTGAGTTGTACGGCAATACGTGCTTTTTTAATCTTTCATCATCGATTCAGCTTTTCAGAATTATTTTTATTAATAATTCTTTTGATTCAGCGATTGTTGGCGTCCCAGGTTGACCAAAAGTGCTAGTCAAACAATTTTCATATATAGAAAAATGCTAATCATACACTTTTCATGCAACTCTATAAATACAGAAAAATGCATGAAAGGTCTATGATTAGTAATTTTTCATATATGGAAATTTTATGACAAGCATTTTTCCATAAACCAAAAAATTTGAATTTTTTAAGTTTAATCTCTCAAAAATTTTGGTTAGTGTTCGTAAGCGAACACACATGACAAAGACCTTGGTTACTCAAAAGTAGAATCGTCACATGTTTGACCGTCTTGCAATTTTAATTCTTAGGAAAATTCGATTGTCTTACACAAATTCGATGACTCAATTTTAGCAAAATGTATGAAGTTTGTATGACTAGTATTTTTTCATAGACTTAGTTTATGGAATTGTATGATAAGCATTTTTGGTCTATGGAGGTCAGCCCGGTCTCAAGGCTAACCGGGCAAAACGAAAAAAAAGCTTCTATGTGTAGATTATGAATAAAGTGAGTTAATTTCTTTTTTATGAATCTGGTTTATTGCAAAAATTCGTATTTACCAGGTAATTCTAAAATCACTTACCAGGTTAATAGTCTACGCAAAACTTGGTGCTATCAATATTATGATGTTGTTTCCCGCAGAAGTGTCTTAAGGTAACGAATGATGACTGTATGAATAGTTAGACTCTACCTCATTGGTTAGAAAAACGTTTCTTTAAAATTTTTCTCAGTAATTATAACTTTCTCAGCAGCACGGTTGATTTTGCAACCTGCAAACTCAACCACCAATTAGGACCGTCAAAATTGAAAGACATATCACCTTGAAGCCTCTTCAAATAGTCATTTGTGTTACACATTAGAAACAGTTCATAATTTTTGCTTTATATTGTTTATCCCTAATGCTAATCAATATCATTTGAGGTGAGTAAATAGACTAAATTGAAAATGTTTCAAGTTTTTGTTCCTTCACTAAGCAAAAGAAGGAAAATTTCTGACTCCTTGTGTAAAGTTGTCACTCAAAACTCCGTGCCATAAGAAAGCCTTTGTCCTAGTCGAGTCTGAGTCGTTTTGATGGTGGATAAATTGATTCAAAGCTTTTTAAGCAAAACATCTAGTTCAATTTTTTCGCCCAAAAATGACAATATAGAGAAACAAGGATAACAGGTTGTTGTTATTTTTTTGGTAGTTTTTTTAAATTTTTTTTCCATGCAAAATCAGGTTCCACAAATAATAATCGGACTGGGTGGAGTGATATATCATATTGTAGTCCTTTCAATCGTGATTCCAAAAAGTTTTCTTAGTGTCAAGAAAAACCGGTTTGAAATTTTGGATTTTTCGTCCTGTTTCAAGCGAATTAAGCGAGCGAGCAGGCTTACATCACCTTAATTATGTCTCATTTAAGGCTTAAAAACTTAGTTTTAATCAGGGAAAATAGTTTTTAGAGTTATAGCTCCATTTTGGGAGCCAAAAACTTCAGAAAAGTTCTGCAAAAAATTTGTCCAGTTGGCCTATTTTACTATGACTTTCGAATTTCCAATATTATAGTTTCCGGTCAGATCTATTTATCAAACCACGAAGAAAAAAACTACACTGTTCTTATTTTTATTAACTTCAACTATTAACTTAAAAACTTGAAACGGACCTTTCCCCATCCTCCCACCTCATATAAGCATCATATAAATGGTGTTACAGTGGGCATTACAAGGTCAAATATAAAGACCATAATGTTTTTCTTGGCCTAATAAGTCCGCTTCCGATTATCGTAACAATCGGAAAATTTGAACAAAAAATTAGCAAAAGAGTTTCGCAGGTGGAAACGAAAAAGAAAAAGAGCCCTGGAAATTGGAACAATAATATTATAATTTTTTTTTGGTTTAAATTTTTGTCAATAAAATTTACCTTAGTCACGAAAATGGGTTACAAATCTATTGTTATCTTTTGTTTTCTAAAAAATTAAAATGATTTTTTTCGACTTTATATCAACCAAAACGGAATATCAGTTTTTAGCATCATCCAAAGTTTGTAAAACCCATTCTAAGTTTTTTTTTTACATTTTCAACATACCCACTCCTCTATACGTTAATCCTGCCACACACGCACACACACACACACACACACACACACACTTTATCAATCTGGAAAACCGATCCTTGAAAAAATAGATTAAAAAAATTACATAACCAAAAATTAGGTCGTGCTGAAAAAATGAATTGAGTCAAACCTAAGTGTCCAAGTCGTGTAAACGAATTTTTGCGACCTGGATTTTGCACGCTCACCCATTAAATAGAAAAAACTGAATATATTGGATTATAATCGTTTTATGGTAGATTTTATTCCCTTAATAAATAAAAGATTGTTTTTCGCTTTTTTAGAAACAAACAATGAAACACAATTATAATCGATTTTTTCCATGGATTAACAGTGCGGATAAGCTCAGTTTGGGACATATGAATTTTGATTTTACTAATAAAAAAACTTACTGAGGCATATATTTATCACTAAAAGCCACATTATTTAAAAGGTTTCTATGATATATATGTTAAGATTGTTTTTTCACGACGAGAAGACCCAGCATAGGAGCAGTTCAGATCTTTGAAGAGAGCCGCTTCTGTGCCGCTATATCTTTTAAGTCTTATGAAAAAAACATCGAAAAGATTATTTTTTCTGTTTGCCAGGGGATGGTCTAAAAAATAAAGCTGATGGCTAGATGAAGCCTCCGAATCTTTTTCACTACGTTATTTCTATACGCTAGTCGGTCGATGCTATGTAACTAAGTTTTGAAATTACGAAAACAATTTGCATCTACACCTAGCGTACATTACTTGATTTTCTGGTGATTTTATTGCAGTGTCGTTCATAACTGATTCGAATTCCAATCTTCTGCAAGTGCTAATTGTGAACTTTCATTAAAGAATAATTTCGACCCTAGCTTTTCTAAGACCCTAACTCATTTGATCAACTAATGTAACTTTTAAGCTTCAAGTTTGTTCGTTACGTTTTTTAAAAGACCAGCAGAGTTTTTGTTTTCTTTTTGATGAAATTCCCTCCCACAGCCACCTTGAACTCTTCTTTACAGCTCTATGGTTGAACACTTTTTTGGTTATTTCTTTTATCTCTTTTTACAGTTATCAGACCGGAACAATTGGACAAAACCAACAACAACAACTACAACAACAATCAGGTGACGAGGACCAGCAGTCTACTTTTAAATTATGCATTCAGTGCACTGAGACCAGACTGGACCACAGTGCGGAGACCAGCAACGGACACTTCTGTGCCAGCTGTGCCAACTTCATCTGTCTACAGTGCTGCAAATTAGTCACCAACCATGCAACTAAAGTAGGAAAAATTAGCCTGCTCTCCTCAATGTGAAGCCTTGAACGTTTCGACTACCCTTCAAATCCAGATGTAGTTTTTGGCCAGAAATAGCACAATTTTAAATTTTTGATCTATCAATCAACCAAACTATTTGCTCTTTAACTTTGTTTGGACTTCTAAAAATGTCGAGTATCTGCTATTGCTGAATTTTCTTAATTTGATTAATAATTTTTTGCATGTTACTTTTGATCACAATTTTTTGCATTTACATTGTTTTTTGTTTTGTTCCTATTTTCAGAAAATATGAAAAAATCATCAGAAAATGAAAGTTGTTTTTAAAAAAATGAATAGGATTTTTTAGCTTTTTTAGCATAATTTTGAAACGAATTGCGCGATAGTTTGCCTAATTTTTGTACTTTTTGTCTATCCTACTCAGGGGCGGATTAAGGGGGGGGGGGGGCGGGGGGCGGACGCCCTTTTCTCAGGGGTTCGACCCCCTGCCGACCCAAAGGGTCCCCCTTTGGTACTTTTTAAGATATCCATTTTTGGCCGACCGACCCTAAAATTTTTTAAAGGCGCCTATGGCGCCAATCTATACTAATTTTGAGGGGGGAGCGCGCGCCGAAAAAACGCGATTTTTTGGTCAAAATTTTCCAACAAGTGCCCAAAAACGGCTTTTTTGACCTGTTTTTTTTTTCAAAAATTTGCCTGCGGCACAGAAAATTTGGCCGAAACAGCGTCTTTTTAGTGCTTTAGGAGAGCTCGGAAAATCAAATTGGTCGACCTAATAAAAAAGGTCGTCAAAATTTTTGAAATTTTTTTGAAAATTTGCCCCCTCCCTCTTTTTGAAAATCCTATACTCGCCCCTGATCGTACTTATATAACCTTTTTTTATACCTAATTAGAACCCTTTATTGAATTTTATAGCCAAATATTCTGATTAATTTTTCTGAGCCTAATGATTCCTTTCGCTCATGATTATTTATGATTTTTTTGTTTTTGTTTAACTCCAGAATTTAAATTCGTAGAAATTTTTTGTGTGCTGTTACTATTTTTCTAACTTACTGTTTTTCTTTTGTTTTGACATCATTTTTTTCTATACCCTCCCTGTTGTCTCTATAATAAAGGTTGACCTAATAAAAAAAGCACAAAACATCAGGGAAAACATCGAAAAAGAGAATTTGAAACTTTTTTGCAATTTCCTAGGTGTGCTCACAACTAATTCGTTGCCGGTTGCTAACTCGCAACCTAAAACAAGACTGCCAACGGGCTCACATTAAGGGCACGAAGAGTTGTAGCTTAAAATCTAGTCGTATATTGATTTTTTTTCTACCGTCCTTCAAGTAAACTTTTGTTCTAAACTTAGCTGGTCGATATCTCTCAATGTGTCTAATCATCCCAGGCAACCTTCACTCACAAGCAGGACCATTCAAAAAAATAAGCAGCGGCAAACATCCAAACCGCTTTTCTAAGAACAGGTTTCAATCCAGTGGAAAAAAATTCATTTCAAGAGTTTTGACACATGTTAGTCTGTAATCAAATCTTATGTTAATTCGTTCAACTATTGGTTTGTTAATTGCATTGATTTTCTTGGAACGCATTAAACAAAAACCATCGAGGTTGATCGACTCTGTCCTTTTATAAGCATATCTAAGGTGGTACGCTTTTTTAACAGTAAATTTTTTCAATTTTCCGAAACACTAAACCATCATTGATGAAGAGGCGGAACCAATAGTATGATTGAGCGTCGAAAAAGAAGTTAGATGAATTTACGCGAACAAAAACTTCAACTTTCATTAGTATATACAATGGATTTGTGTTTATCAAAGTTACTAAGTCGGCAAACATGAAGCAAAAAATTTTGTATCTCTTTGAAGTTCCTCGAATAAAAATTCTTCCAAAAATTGACGCTTTTTTATACAAGTTTGACTTAGTCATATCTATTGAAATATTGGCATAATTTTTTCCGGTAGGCTTATTTTATGCTTTACAAACCAGAGACATGCTTTGCAAGCTGTTTGTGAAATAGCCTGGCGAGTATCGGTGGTTATCGAAGTGCACCTGCCGGCAGTCACCGGGAGATAATTTTAGCACTAGAACGGAAAAAGAGTTTGTGCCTCAACAATTTTTCGCTTTTTCAGCGCAAAGAGTGGCTCTGTCTTTATTGCCACAAAGGCGTGCCCAGAATGAGTCACCACGTGAACAACAACTTACAAGGTCACTCCTCGTCTTCATCGGCCAATCAGCAACATGTGAATTCTGGACTGATGGGACAGGACATGGACATGGCTACTCCTTTTGATCAGAAGGCGTCTGCAGCGAATTTATCGGTCGGTGGAAATAATTTTTGTAAAAATATTTGTAATTAAATTAGTTTGCAGTTCAGGCAAACAAGAGAATTTCTTGCTGACAAAATCTTGTATGTGAATTGGAAATTAAATCAAAAAATTATATTCTTTATTTTGCTTTTGAAGAAATACGCAAATGCGGAGCATTGAGTCAGACTTACGTTTTAGGATGACTTTAAAAGTGGAGCTCCTAAATTAGACGCCGCTCTTCTATTTAAACGAAATCTAAATTTAACGACGGTATTTTATCATGATGTCTCGTGGTTTCCTTTATCTGAAATTTCAGACACATTAATTGCTTTTTATTCCTAAAAAATTGGGCGCCAAGTTAAATCATCATTTAGGCTCAAATTTATTGCTCTTTTTTAGAGTTTCTTCCTGGATGGTGATTTTCTCAATGTAAGTGTGTCATTACATTAATTCAATTTCTGCTTCTGCTTTTATTTTAAACTAAAGTCTCCAAAAGAAATCATTTTAGCTTGAGAAGAGTCAGAAAGAATTGAGAAAACAGAATTCGACAGAATCAAACGACGGCAAAATCAAACTCGAAAAGAAAGGTAAGATGACAATTATTTGTATGACTTTCTTTCATTTTCCGAGGAAAGTTTAACAACAATCTCCGGCTTCTATGCAAATAGTACAAAATGTTCCGCCGCGCAAATTGTTTTTCCAAAAGTCAAACAAGAAAAAAATCTGAAAAATTTTTTCTTGAGTGTTTTTTGATTTTTTGTTGTTGTTTATTTGTTAGTGAATGGAGACCAAATTGGCTAGAGGGCAGAAAACTAGATTTGAATGAAAATCTGAAATCTTTAGCCTCAAAAAAGAAGAAATTTTCAGACCAGTTTTTCACGATACTATGAGAACTTTCGGAAGCCGAATCACAACTAGAAGGGTTTTGATTTGATACCATGCTTGACCCTCTGTGAACTTTCTTTGAGGCAGTGCAATCGGAAAAAAAACAACCCACGGCATAGTTCCTTTCCATCCATTTAAGGAGGGGGAGTGTGAGGGGGTGGTCTGAGCAACAAGCGGCAATATCCGCAAACTGTGAAATCTTGAAGCCGAAAAATTAGACTGAGAAGCAGCAATTTCTATTGATAAAAGTCGAAACCCAATAAATTTGTTCCAGATGTGGATAAATTCAATAGAATGGGGGGTAAATCTTATGCTTAAAATAGTGTTTAAATCTATTTTTAGAAAACACAATGCAAAAAAGGGCCTTTTAACAAATTGGAATGAGTTCTAATCTGGATATTTTCTGATGAACTTGTCATCATCTGTTGAAACCTCCTTTCTCATCCAAATATATTTAAAAAACTGCACCTCAGATAACGAAAAAATGGACTAAATTTTTTGCCCCTCGGGCGAATTTTTAAGAGGCCAAAAAATGCGCTTTTAACCGCTTCCGGTTTTTCAAACCAGTTCATGGACAAAATATTTCCAAAAATGTCTGCCCGAGTTTTCGTTTTTGCCAGTTTATGAGCTACTTTTCCTCATTTTTAGCTGGTGTTTGCGATGTGCAGCCTCGCCTCTGTATACTTTTTAGAGCCTCAGCAGAAATTCTGTATACTTTTTAGAGCCTCAGCAGAAAGTTTCAACTTCTTTCGACGATTTTGATCCGAACCAGTACCTCGCCCAACTAAGCTGGGACACCGAGACAATTTCAACCAATCAGAGTGAAGCTAGTTCCGACTTGAGTTCTCAGAACAAAAACACCGAACACACAATCAAGTGGAGTTCGTCGTCGTCTTGGAAGCCGAAACAAAACGAGCCTTCGAGCCAAATGCAGGAAACTTCGATAAATGGCAGTTTTGAAACTAGCGACACCAGATTAACTACCGATAGTCGTGATGCGGAATCTAAAAAAACGGCGCGTGAAAAATCTCCGAATCGGATAATGCCGCCGTTGCCCAAAGATATCCAGAAAAAGACTCAACAAGAACAAAATCAAGGAGTAAGCTCATCGTTTCAAAATTTTGCGCAATCTGATTGGTCAGCGAAGAGTAGCTCTGATTCGTCTGGCCAATCACAGCACCCGGTTGTATACTACGACAACCAAAGCGCAGACTCTGCTCAAAACGAGTATTCTTATTACGACTACGGAAATTACGACGATAACGTGCAATATTATGATTACGAGCGTTATAACTCGGGCTATTACGACCAGTACGGAAACTGGGTTGAACAACTTGAGCCCATTTACCAAAAACACGATATTGGGAATTCGCAAAATGATTATGAAAATGTCGTCGAAAAACGAGCGGGTTCTAATTTTACAAATGAGCAGTCATTAACCAGTTCAGTTAGTACTAGTAACAATAACATCAGCAATAGTAGTAGTAGTAAATTGTTTGAACAAAGCGCATTCGACATACCACCCGGGGTCATCTCGGAACGCCAGGAGCCGAGTTCCAAAACTCATTCTTCAAGTGTTGCCAGTAACGAGCCGATTTACGAGAACACTGAAATCATGTACCCAATGATTCACGATGGAAGCGAGAGCTATTCTCAAGACATAATGGATTCGATGAATTATCAAGATCATTATAGTTCAGATGAAGGTTCGGATGTTGAACTTATCGAAGAAGGTTCGATGGATCGCTACAACACTTTCACTAACCTAAGCACAGCTAAAGAGAAAAACAAGAAATCTTCAGGATCTGAAAACAGCCTAGAGGAATTTGATGAGAATTCTCAATCCGCGAATTTTGAGAATGAAGAAGAAATGTTGGACCCTGATAGCAACAATTTCGTGCAATATCAACAAGAGCAAGAGATTTCAGCCGCGCTTGCAAAAGCGGGAAGACATCCCAGAACACCTCTATGCACCTTGATCGAAAGTTCCGAAGAGGAAGAACTCAGCGACTTTGGAATGAGTCGGAACAAGAAGAAAGTAATTGAGATTCCCAAACGTCAAACGCGTTCTGAAATGCTACAAAAATTAGAAGAAAGAAAAGCTGAAATTGGCCAAAAACACGCAAGCGTTTCAAAAAGCACTGATAAAAAGTCTCAAAATCATCCTAAAAATAACCAAAGTTTCCCAAGCGTCCAGCAGCAAGCGCGGTCTAATCAAATAATTACAGTGGAAGCCCCAAAAATTGCTCAAGCTAGTTCTACAATTCAAGGCAGAGGTGTGCAAGCTTCAACGCAAACTATGCCGAAAAGCGCTTTGAAAACATCACCAATTTCTAGTGCAATACATAGCAATACTTCGTCGAGTGTCCCGAAAGTTCCGACTGCACCGCCTCCCCCGCCTCCTATTACCACGAGCGGCCAAACTTCGCTTTATTATCGATTGGCGAAGGATATGATCTCGGAGCATTATCACGTGGGGAAAAGCTCTTACTCGCAATCATTAGCCAGTAGACTTGAAATAGGTCAAACACCTGTTGAATCTGTGACAGCTAGCAAAAAACTAGACCCTAAATTTGCTCAAAGATCAACTGGGGCTGACACGAGTGATTTGACCTCGCGTCAACAGCAACCTTCAGCGGTCAAATCAAGGTCACCAAACTATAAATGTACAATTTCAACTCAAACAGGCGCTGAACAATCGGGCACAGCTGTTTCGTTTTTGACTTATAAAGACTCGGGTTCTAAAACGACTCGAGGTTCCGAAACACTTCAAAGTACAAGTGTTGGTACCGATACAAGCGCTTCTGGAGGCCAACCTGTCAAAGAAAAAAGGGTCAAATTCTTGGAGAAACGAACTTGGAGCTTACCCGAAACAGAAGAAGATTCCGAAATGGGTTCGCGTTCTCTAGCTGTAAACGTTGAGCGAGTTTTAATTAATTCTAACTCGAGCGATGACGCAACCGAAAACTCCATTGAGCTCGGAGCAACTTCTACTAAAAAGCATTACAAAGACGCTTCCACGAGTAAAACCGAGAAAGACTTGTCGCCCATTTCAATTTTATCGCCGACTCGACCTACTTCGTCGTCGATTTCAGGGGTTGACAAAGCCCGAAAAAGCGGCGGTGTTAAAAGGGTTCTCCCCCAACCTGACCCAGAAGAAGTAGAGGAAGAAGAAAACTCGAATCGATTCGGAACCCGAGTCAAAGCGCGGCCGCTGCGAAATGACGAGGTTGATATTCTACGAAAGAGACTGTTAACTCCATCTTCAAAAGACAAAAAATACACGTCTTCGTCATCGAGTCATTCTGCTAGTTCGTCAACTGGCCAACCGCCTTTGCAATCAATACTTAAGAAAGAGAATCAGTCCAGAAATGGCACCTCAGAGCCAAAAGGACGCAGAATGACGTCAACGTCTGTGCAAGCCGACGGAAATGACTTCGAGATTTCACGCGATGTTAGAGCGGCTTTGGAACAAGGGAGGAAAACGTGGGAGTATGATGATACGGATGTGTTTTTGGAGCAGCATTCTGGTTTGAGGAAGAGTGCTGGAAACAGACTTAAAAACGACTTGTCGAAATATGACCCCTTCAAGAATGAGGTACGAACGGTACGAATTTTTTTCGATTAAATTGCCCTTTGTGTTTTTGTGGCAATTTTTTGGTTTTTTCTAGCTTTTTGGAAGAGGTCGGAGAAATATTCAAGTCTTCGAAATTCACTTTTAAATTTCAAGTCAAAAGGCAGGTAAAACTTTCGAAAAAAATAAATCCACTTAATGTAATTCACAAAATAAATCTAAAAACAAATCCAAGAATGTACTATATCCGCCTTTGGTTGTAATAAAAAAAGTTATCATAGTTCAATTTGCCTTGTGTCATTTACTGATTCTGAAAACGCGCCGGTTTTCGATTCGAGGCCGAATCACTCCACAATTTTCTCAAAATTTTATTCTAACTGCGATCACGATATTTGGATACGTTATTACGGCTTGTCACTCAAAGTTGTCTCAGCGCCAACGGACTTTACAGCCCATTTTTTAAATTCAGAGGATAATAAAAAAAACGGAGGAAAAAATAGTATTTTTAAAAAGTTTGTCGGTTCAGAAAATTCAAAGGAACGTTCTGATAAAACAATAAAAGAAACATACTTTAAATCAACGTATACTTGTGTTTCCTTACCACTCCAACTTGAAATAAAACGTGATAGAATATAACGATTATAAAGTAATTATAAAAATTTGAATCTTCAAATGAGAAATGTCAAAAATATGCGAACTTCCAAATTTTCATTTCAAATCTGCTAATTTTTCTTTTAGTTTTGTTCTGGTTTTCTGCAAATTCTTTGCAGATACTTTTTGCAAGTCACTTTTTTTAGTTTTTCCTGTCGGAGGTAATCTCTAACGGGTCTGTTGATTTTGAAAAGTTTCGCTGTCACTTTTCCTTGCCCAAAGGAGGTTTGCAATCACAACATTCCTTTTTGCACTGCCTAGAGATAGTTTCTTTTGCAATCAAAACATATGCTCCTACGTATATGTGTAAAGTATCTGCTCAAATAGTAATCCAAATTAGAAATGCTAGCGTTTTGCAATCTAAACCATTGGGTTGGTTAATTGCCTAAGGGAAAAATTGAATGAGGGCTTTGACTTTCAAATAAAAAACTAAATTTAAATTTGAACCAAACAAATGGGTACGCCAATCGCCAACATTTTCATTTTTGCTTTGAACCTAATTAACCTGTAATTAGACGCAAAATTACCTAAAAATCGTATGGTATCAAAACACTTTACAATAAAAAAGCATAATTTTTAACGATATCTTTCCAGCAAAACTCGTGTCGAGGTTATAGTTCCCTTTTTTCAGAATTATAAATTTTTGCGTGGAAATAAACTAATTTATTTGTTCAGAATAAAAGAACATGTTTTTAAGCATAGAACACACAATTAGCACCTTTTTTTGTAGTGTTATCAAAAGGTTCGAAATTGCTCGAAATGTATTATCTTAATTTCAGCCTGTCAAAAAATTATCAAAACCTTTTTCGGTGAAAAAGCCAGAAAAGTTGTGATAGAAATCACTGAATCATTTTCTCGGACCAATAAAGATTGCAATTGAGCGGGTCCGGATTTTTTTAAAGTTCTTTTTAAGTGCCATGGAACTTAGTGAAGATGCATACAGTGCTGATTTGAATTATCCGATCGAAATGAATAAAACTTGAAATATAAAACTCGTTTTTCTCAAATTGGGGTGATTTTAGACAAAAAATGATGAATACCAATCTTGCATAAAATTTTAACAGATTTGATATGATGCAACTGGTTTTGCAAAATTCGGGACCTAAACTTTACAACAATAACAATCCTTTATGGCTTTGTTTAGTCGATAAAAAATCCTCCAAACCTATTTGTTTTTTTTTTTGCTGACGAAACTATATCACTGCAACCATTTTATGTAGTCCACCAGAATTTAAAGGTAAAATTTTTCTCAGTTTTCTTATGAACATAATTATTTTCGTTTGATAGGCAAAAAATGTCATTTTTACTATATAAAATATCTTTTTTTTAAACAAAAACTTTTTCAAATCTTTTGCGTCCACTTTTGAAGATTATATTTTTCTTAATGTTTAGTGGGCTGCAAAAAGGCTTGCAGTGATATAGTTTTGTTAGTAAATCAATTAAAAAGTTTGAAACTTTTTCTGATTGACTAAACAAAGCCAAAAATGGTGCAAAACGAACTGGCAAAACGAATTTGTTAAACAAATTGGCACCATATCAATTCTGGTAAAATTTTACGGAAAATTTTTCTTCATCGTTTTTGTCTAACATCAACCCAATTTGAGAAAAATATGATCTAAATTTCAAGTTTCATTCAATTTGTCTAGATAATTTAAGTATGAAGTGTAGATAGGGCGTGGATGGTTTTTTTCTCGTTTTTTTTTCAAAGTCAAGGTAAAAAGGCAAATTGCGCACTCCAATTTTGAAAGCGGAATTCATGCCATAAAAGTATGAATGACTTCAGTTTTCAAGAAGGGTTTTTTTCTCAGATTTTGACAGCGGAAAAAACTTTTCATCTACTGATCCAGTTTTCTCAAACTGGGTTAGTTTTATCAAAAATGTCATTTATAGTTTTTTCTTGATACTCAAAAAGTTTTGAGGGCTTGACTTTTTTAAAAGCAAAAATTAGTTAAGTAAAACAAAATAAAAGCCAGTGTTTTGTTCCGTTTTTTGCGGTCATTGACAGTTTTCCAACTGTCTATTTTTTATGTTTAATTTTATTGTTTTTTTGATAAAATTGGTGTATAAAAATTATCTGTGGGACAAAAAACGAATGATTGTTTTGTCATAAATTTCTAACAAGCGCTCGAACGAGCTTTTTTACGTAGCACCGACTGTGAAGTGGATCTTTTTTTTTAAATAATTATTTGAGAAAAATTATCTGGCAAAATTTGAAAATTTTCAAAAACCTCGAAAAAAGTTTGCTGGAACGTATGATTGAATGTAACGAAATTCTGAAGTATGTGGATTGCAACAAAAAAAACAATGGGGTTTGGTGAGGCTCTTCCTAGGGCCCATGTGAACGCCCTCTATACCGCAAAATGGAAAAGAAATATTAAAAGTGGGCAGCGGTGGATTTGGGGGTCCATTTCCTTCCCTCTGGGATTCGAACCACTCGCTACTCAAAGGCGGGTCGGGTCTTCCCTTCAATGCTTCCTTACGAAATCCGTTTTTGGCCTAAAGTAGTAAAATTTATCTTAAGTCGCTTTGGACGCCAATATATAGTCAATTTTGAGGGAGGCGCGCGCCGAAAAAATGATTTTTCGTTCAAAGCCTTGTGAAAAGTGCCCAAAATGACATTTTTGGCCAAGTTGTTGTTTCAAAAAGTTAGCTTGCAGGTTTTTTTTTTTGGTGAAGAGGATCTTTTTAACTACTTCGCCTCTGGGGTACCTAGTAAAGCATCTCCCCCGCCCCCCTTGCAAATTAGTTCAAGAGATCCAAGGATCTTTTTCTGAATTTGGAGAGCTCGAAAAATCAATTCGGTCAATTTAAAAAAAGAGAGACAACAAAATTTTAGGTTTTTTAAAAGCCTAAAAAATCAAGTATGGAAAATGAGTCCTACGAAAGCTTACGAATTAAAAAAGCCAGAAAACAAAGCAGAAGTAAGCATGTAAAATATAGCTAAACAATATTTCAGGGAGCCAACTATCATTTACATAAAAGTGGTAGTCAAAATTGAAAAGCCATTCATTCAAAACACAATTTAGAAGATGTTTCAATCAGATGCTGTAATATTTTGGAAGATTTCTGCTAACAGAGCGTTTCTACATATTTCACACTAAGAGCATGAGAAAACAGGTATTCTAGCTGTTGGTATATGAATTGAATATTTCATACATGCTATTGAAACGCATAGCAGGTTCTCCTAGTGATATATAATGTAGTCATTTCAGACCGCGTATTGAATACGGAAGAATACACAATTTTTATGGCTGCGCAGTCTTTCAAAGTCAAAAAACTTCAGAATGTTGGATCTAATAGGATGAGGTACGATTACAAAGATTAATATTATGTAAAATAACTTCGTGTAGTTAGTTACTGTGGAAATAAAAATATCTAATTGTGAAGTAGCAGTTTCGGTCGAGTACGGTCGCAACATGTCCACACGGTCGAAAAGTCGAACATAGTCGAACATAAAGTCTGATTTTTGAAAAGCCTCTCTGGACGTCGGAGGGGCTTAATCGATGTCATGAAACATTTATCATCACTAAACTTCTGAAGACCAAATAATAATTTTAAGCAGCGAGCAGATAGACTTCTCTGCTACTGCCGGACCGAGTCAACTATCTCCCACCTAAACCGATTTAGGGGGGGGGGGGGGTGTTGTACGTCCTTAGGTTGAAAGTAAAATGTTGGATCTTGTTAACTACCACCCCCCCCCCCCCCCCCCCCCCTATTGTTTCATTTGTCCTAGTAATTTTATTTAATGTGACTCCACGCATATGGAATCAAGTCTTAGTTATATGGATTTAAATTACTACTACTACTATAGTATATTGTAACGAATATCCATATCCCCCCACCTATAAAGAAAGAATTGAACAGTTGAGCATTTACAAATTTTGTATCTTGTTAACTATTATATGGGGGGGGGGGGGGGTAGTTAACAAGATCCGTAATATTTTCAGCCAATCAGATCATAGTACATGCTGGCCTTACCAGGGGCGGATCTAGGATTTTCTCGAAGGGGGGGGGTTCGGATTTTCAAAAAAATTTTTGAAAATTTTGTCTCGACCTTTTTTTTAGGTCAACCAAATTGATTTTTCGAGCTCTCCCAAAGCACTGTTTCCCAAATTGACCAAAATTTGTGCGCCGCAGGCAAGTTTTTGAAACAATAGGCCGAAAAAGGCGTTTTTAGGCACTTTTTGGAAAATTTTGACCAAAAAATTGCGTTTTTTGGGCGCGCGCTCCCCCCTCAAAACTAGAATATATTGGCGCCAAAGGCGCCTTTAGAAAATTTTTGGGGTCCATCACCAAAAATGGATATCTCAAAATAGTACAAAGGGGGACCCTTTGGGTCGGCAGGGGGTCGAATCCCTGAGAAAAAAAACGTCCGTCCCCCCCCCCCATAAATCCGCCCCTGGGCCTTACGTCTTGAATTGCCATTTAATTTTAGGGGAGAGATTGTTTACTTGGTCCCAATTTTGGCCAGTTTTTGCTTAATTTTCATTAAAGGTTGCCAACTGCGTTTTTCATTGTCGCTAAATTCGCACTTTGGATCTATTTAGCAATCGCCCTCCCATTGGTATCTACTAAAAAATATTATATTGCTGTATTTAAAAATTGAAATTTGCTGCAACGTAATTGGTCAAAAATTCGCCAACTTAACCTTCTTAACAATTGCCACCCCTTCTTGGGCAATTGTTAAGTAGATCCCGCACTTTTTGCCATTTTCTAGCATGATATTACGCTCGGGATATCAGCCCTGCATTTTTGGTAAAGTTAGTCCAATTTTGTAAGAAATAACATCATTTTTTAACATTTAGAAGGGGGGTATAACGAAAAAGACCCCAGAAAATAAAAGAATTAAACCCTAACAGTGCAAGCCATGTGAACATATCAACATAAAAATCATGGGACCAAAACTTATTCCCCCTAGGATGCTGCGGATTTTGTTATGTTAACTTGGCTCAGACCTCTAATTTCCAGCAATCAGATCGATCATTTTACCCGCAGCGTTGAGCCGTTTCATCCCAATTTCAATGCTGTGAAGGAAGATATTAACTTGGTCTCGTTAGGGGAGGATGTTAAATTAATCCAAAACAGGCACTTTTTCTGTTTGCAGAGCGAATCATCCTACTCAAGAAGTTCACATCTCGATTCTTCACAAGAAGTTGACGACGATCTTATGCGGCAACTCAAGAGCAAAATTGGATACCTCGAGAACTGCAAGCGCGAGAACTTCGAGTTCCATTCCGGAATCACATCGGGGGTTTCTGGGCCGGGATCGAAAGAAATCAGAACCCAAACTAGACTCGGATCTCCCAGACGAAGCCCAGACCCGAGTTTCCAGAGGAATGTCTCCGGGTTGCAAACATCCTCGGGATCCCATTTGACACTTCCGGTTGGATCTCGGGGATTAAAAAACGGTCGAAACTGGTCGCCGAATGTGATGGATTTAACCGTTCATATAGAAGAGCCAAACCCAATTGTGAACCAACAGAAGAAGAAAGTTCATCAAGAAATGAAGTTTCTGGTTGATGACTTACAGCGTCGGCAACTCACGGAAGCACGGCGAGCTCTGACGAGCATCACGACTCAAAAAACAACTGATTTAGAGAAATATGCCTACCCAAAAGGTCGAGGTCTAGTATGGGTTGCCTCGCAGGCTGTAAAACCCAAAATGATGAACCAGAGGTTGAGTCCGGCAGTCGTTCCGCAGTCGCACCAAATGGTGGCACCGTCGCCTGTTCCGTCTCTGGATGGCACTATGAGGTTCCAAGGCCATCAGGGACAACCCGATCAAGTCATTGTGACGCCAGGATTCGCGACCGGAGTTTCAATGATTCCCCCTACACCTCCCACTTTAATTCTACCCACAGCACCCATGACTCAACTTCCCACTTACGCTCCGGCTGCAGTCGGCGACTTGATTCTACCCGCGGGTCTCGGCGATCGGCTGTTTCATTCGAACGCGGCACTGAATGTTCCGACAACCACTCGACTTTTCATTGATCCGAGTACTACTGCGACTTACTTGTCGACGCGAGATAGATACATGTTGTCGCCTGGACAAAACTACACGATGGGTGGACGGAATGCGGACGCGGAGTTCGACGCAATGCGAAGAAACCGGATGGCCGAAACGAACGGCTTCGTTCCAGGACTATACATTCCGAACTCGAATCAGGATGCGAACAATTTGTACAACAGAGCGCTGCTACTAAACCAAAACGAGCAAAGTTTGGCAAGAATGCAACCGATTTATGAAAACGATCCTTACGGGCTTCGAAACCTGACACCTCAAGACCCGGCTACTATAAAACGGGACTCCAAACTTGAGCTGATAGCTTCGTTGCAGCAACAACTTGACGACCTCTATAGGGTTGAACTGTACAGGTCTGCTGTCGATGCTAATACGGGTTTAGTCGGACCCCCGAACCCCCCTCAACCTTCCCCTGCAACCCTAGGTCTAACTGGAAACGCCTCGATAAACGAGCTGAAAAAGTCGATTGATCAGCGTTGGCAGCAACTTGACCAATCATCGACGTTGTTACGTAATCTCAGCGCCAATAGGCTGGCTCAGACTTTTTCGACCAACAATAATGGGCCATCGAATGGCATGGATTATAACCAATCAAATCTGGTGGATCCTAATTTGTTCATTACGAACAATAACATGGCAAGTTTGTACGACCCCTACCCAGTTCGAGATTTAAATGCCCTACCAAGCGTGATAGTTGAAGAAATTAACGATTCGGGTTCGGTTATAAGTTCCCCTAACCAAATGACGACTTTGGTAACTAGCCCGACATATTCATCAGCTTTTAATCAACTACAAAGCACAATTGAACCTATAATCCAACAGTCGGCTCAAACTCAGCACATGCAAGCCCAAATTTTTCAACAACAACAACAAATTGCCCAAACGCAGCAGCAATTACAATTGCTGCAGCACCAAACAAACCAACAGCAATTTCAGACCCAAAATCCAGTCCAAAGTGCTATAACAGCTCCTGGACAAATGCAAGTTCAAGATCCCCAGGCTATTATTTTGCAACCCCCTGTAATGACTAATCAGCCGTTCTTAGGGGTGAATCAAGGTGGCATTTTCGACGGAACTGGCGCTTTGCCGAAAACGGGCGCCCAACCCAATTTAGCTTTGACGCCTTTACAGCAACATCAACAGCAGGCATTCAGTTTGGGCAAAAAAGAAACGCCAGATTTTGGACACAGTTACAACTCAAAGACCCTGTCGCTTCCCCACAACAAATCAAACTTGAACCCGAACTCGGGTGGGATCATAAGACCCTTAGAACAGAATCAACAACAGGGACAACAAAGTTCAAGTCAACAACAGCAACAGCAACAAAGCTTGATAAATTCTATGAACAATAACCCATACGCAACACTGTCCCGAGCCGCAGTTAACGAATACTCGAACCACCCACAATTCTACGACAACCAAGTTTTAAGTGGAGCTAGATCCGGCCAAAGGTTAACAGGTCATTTTGGGGGGAATAATGACCCCCAATTTACCTCCCTGGGTGATAATTTTTTCAACTTAGGGGGCCAAGAAAAAGCAGTCCGAAGTATGACTGATCTATCGCGTCCCAGCCAACCCCCGGATTTCTTGGAAAGAGCGCTTATAAAACCAAGTCAGCTATCGATCGAAGATTTGAACGACGGTCATTTCAAGCGACAAGTAGACCATTTTAGACAAGATGGTCAAAATGTGATAAGCAACCGTGGACTTGTGATGCAAGAGTTTCCGACGCGTGATCCGGGCTCGATCAATTTCTCCCAACTACCTTTGAAATCCTTCAGGCTGAGCCAAGACCCAAAAGACCGAAGTGGGCGAAGCAACGGATTAGGTTTGAGCATAGTCGGGGGTAAAATTATACCAGAAACCAGTAACACCAAAGTGGCAATGATCCAGAAAATTTTCCCGGGAAAAGTTGCGGAAATTTTGAACCCACAATTGCAAGAAGGTGACGTTGTTATTGAGTGGAACGGGAACTCTTTAGTGGGCAAAACTTATGAGGAAGTTCAAAATATAATTCAGTCGAAAACAACTGGCGACGTTGACATACTAGTGTGTCCTCAGGCGCAAGCTAAATCGATCATGTCAAAAGCAGATCGAACTGCTCAAATGAGTGTCTATTCCTCAAACGGCCCAAATAACCAACGAGTTAAAAAAGAATACGACTTTCACAACATGCAGTTTATCAAAGGTCAAGTTCAAGGTCAACAAGGGTCATCTTTGATTATGACGTCATCACAACATGATCAGTGGGGAGGAACTCAAGGTCAAATGAGCAACCAGTTACGTAATAATTTAAGCGCGTCTTACAATCAAGATCTGAACCGGAGTCGAATCCAAGTTAGTCAAAATGATGACCCGATACAATACGGGAACCCTGGTAGCAAAGCGTGGCGTGGAGCTGGTATATATTCGACGTTGCCAAGGGGTCGACCCGGTAATTCTGATGCACTTTTGGCACGCCCAGGAGGTAAAGTGCAGCAGAAGGGATTGTGGTTGGACCAGCAGGATGGGGGGTTCGGAGGTCCGGTTGGCAACCAGGGGCGGAACGTGGACGATGGATTTGGACACCAGTTTGTAAGTTGTCCTTTATGTTTAGCTGAAAAATGATGTTAAGAAAAATCTAACAGCAACTGCAAGCACCAGCGGATTTAGGGACGGGGGTATCGGACGCCCTCTTTCAGGGATTTGACCCCTGCCGACCCAAAGGGTCCCCCCTTTGTACTATTTTGAGATATACATTTTTGGTGATCGGTCCTAAAGTTTTCCTCAAGGCGCCTTTGGCGCCAATATTTACTAATTTTGAAGAGGGAGCGCGCGCCAAAAAAAAGGCAATTTTTTGGTAAAAATTTTCCAAAAATTGCCTAAAAACGTCTTTTTGGCCTGTTTTTTCAAAAATTTGGTCGAAATGGTGAGTTATAACCGAGGTGGTTAACTCATAGAGTAATTTCGGATAGGGTACACCGTCTGCTCGTCACGCTATCTTATTTTCGGCCGGATAGATTCGTGCAACTTCTTAGTCTAATACCGATCCTAATCTTACTCTTATACTATCTAGTCTCAGGGTGTTTAACTAGTCTCTGCTAGGCTCAATAGATCTAGGGTATACTGGTTTATTGCGGCTGCTGAAGTCTTCTTGGAGAGTCAACTAATTTCTAAGTTAAATTCAAATCTCTCTGGTGCTGAAATTACAAGTAATTCCAGCACTTACAAATAAGTGGGTTGTTAGTTAGATGGATCATGATTGGTTAATTTTAAATACTTTACAGTGGTAAAATATCTAATTTATCCAATCATAAAATGTAGTTTAGATCAGGTTCCACCCATCCGGGTTTTACAGAGTTTTTTAGAATAGTCTTTCTGCAATTCAAAAGATGGATGATGGACGTTGGTACTTGGCGAACATCATATTTCGTCTGGGTTCTCTTGTTAGAGAAGTTCCAGATTCAATCGTTGTGTCTTCTCATGACAACGACTGGGTTTTCACAACAAACTCAAATCTGATTTCAGAATGGTTGGCTATGACAGGTTTTTTCGTTTCATGTAGAGAACTTCTTTGTGTTTGACCTTGTCTGGGAATGGCGTGGAGATTGTGCGTGGAGGGGATGCCTGGTTACTCGGATCTGTACGTATACTTGAACATCGAGGTGGTCATTGTTCTAGTTCAATGAAGTCCTTTTCTGCGAAGTCAAGTCGTACTCTAAATCCTTTGAGTTGTGATTGTGGGCGGCATATTGATTGTGGTTGGCCATTCTTTTTCGAGTGTAGTGGGGTCATTTTGTCTTTGGATGTTCGTCTTTGGTGTTGTATGCTGATCTATATACTGCAAGATATAATTTACATTTTATAAAATTTTTATTAGTTTGGTGTTTTAATTATGATTTTGGTTAGTTGTTTTCACAAAAGCTTTTTGTTTTAGTTCGGTTATTTTGAAGAGTTACTCACCCTTGAGTACCTCTTATTAAAAATAGGAGTGTGGTCACAAAGCGTGGATGTAGCGCGGTGGGTTAGGCCGGCTATAGAGCATGCTCAGGACGTCCTCTCTGGTGGGTTAGGCCAGGAGTGGGAGTATGATTTCGTGCGGTTTCTGTGAGAGGTCCTGTTATGTGATAACGTTTTATGTTGGGTTTATTGTGGTTTTTCTTATGTTTCGTTGGTTGTGTCCTTTTTTCAAAAATCAAATTGTTTTTGGTATGGGTTTGTCTTTCGACTTTTTTGTGTTTTATTATTTCTTTCTTAGACTTTATAATAGTCTTCAAAAGAATAAATTATCCAGTTTTAAACTGGGTTAATCCGGTTTGGGTACCGTTGGTTTCCTTTTCTTAGTCATGCTGTTATTCTATGTGTTGTGGTGTTTAGTAAGCTGCATTGGTTAGTTTTGTTTAGTATATAATTGCTTTCCAACCGGGTTAAAGGAAAGTTTGAAAGTTGTTATCGTGTGTTAGAGTTATTGAGTGTGAAAGCTTGAAACTGAAATTCATTATTTAAACAATTCTTCGTGGGCGAGCTGTGCGAGTTTGGATAGAATTCTTGTGCGAGTGAATGAAAATATCAAAAGGTTAGTACTGCATTTGCGTTTTATTAATTTACTACATAGAATTTCAATTTTATTGTTTGTTTTGGGGAAAAATTAAGTTACAAATTTTCATCAGTATTAGAATTACTGCTTTTAGGGAAATAATTTATAAATTAATTTATTACATTTGTATGAATTTTATTTAATTTAGCTGGTGCAAAAGATTATTAGAGTTCGGAACAATTTGAGGAAGTTTTCTATTTTTTATTTTTTTTTTGTGTATTTTGCAGATGATCGTGAGATGAAGACTAAAAATCTAAATAAAACATGGATAAAGAATGGTTAGTGTTTTATTTTTAAATTTATTAGTATATGTATAAATTATACTTACCTGTTAGTCGTTGGGGAAAAAACCGTGGGGAAGATGTCGTGGATTATGTCGGAATTTGTTAGTAACTTTGCTAGTATGCGAATGATGTTTTTAGTTTGAAGCAGTGGCCAAAGCAATTGAAGTGCTTTAATGGTTTTTAGTTCTTCAGTGCCAACTGCAAAATCATAAGGTGTGTTTTGGATGAGGTTATATAATTTGTGGTTATATTTAGTGTTGTGGATGAATTCTAATATGGGGATTTCTATAGGTTGAACAAATTCATGTGGGATAAGGAAGGGTCTGGATTCTTCTGCGTTGAAGGTCTTTGTGATGGGACAAAAAATATACATTTGGGTTATGGGATCATAATTGCGAAGAATACCGTGAAGGTTAGTATCTTTGATGCAATATCAGAAGTTAAGAAAAAATGGTGATGTGTATTTAGAGTTAATAAATTGAAAACGATGGTGTGGTTGTCTTGATGGAGTGTGTAGGTCAAAGTGATTTTGTATAAAGCGGTAATATGTATATGTGTGGGTTTGTTTAGTGCGTAACATAATGTCATGTGAGCAGTGCAAATCTCGTTCATGTGGTGCAAGGAAATGAAAGGTTAGTGAAAATAATTGAAATCTTTCTTTAAAACTTTCGTAAGCTTGTGTGTCGGTTAGTGCTTCAGAAATGATGTGGTCGAATTTGCGATCAAATATATTGAGTGTAAAAACATATGGTGTTTTGATGAAAAATTTTTCTGTGATTTGTGGGTTAGCGAAGCGATCATCATCTAAAAATTGGTCTTGGTTAGTTCGGATGATGTTATGATCGTAATATTCTAGCGTATATTCGTTAGCTCGGGGTGCAGTGATTTTTTATATCCGATGTAAGTAAATTGTCTATGTGTTAGTGGTGTAGTGAGTCGATATAGCATATCTTGATTTCGTTCTATATCGATGTGAGTATTAGATAAAGGTAGGCAAAGGGGGTTAGTAAAATGATAATATGCTGTCCAATGAAGTGTAGGCATTAAAACTTGTTCATCTACAAAGCTACGTGTATCGTTAGTATCTGTAGGGGTGTTCAAAGTATATTGTGGAAATGAAGGTAAGGTGATTGCTAAAAATTCTTTCGTGTTAGTGTGATTTGGATGATTAATATATTCACGGGCTGTTCCTGGTTTTGTTGGAAATGGATGGTTTGGGAACTTTCTTTTGAAAGTGCGGTAAGCTCTATTAGTGCTAATTGATGATTCGGTGGATGTGGATGATGGTGCTAGTGATGCGGTATAAGCTGAAGAGGGTGTAGGGGTAGGTGGATTTGATGATCCTATGGTTGATGAAATCTGGTTTATAGTTGAGGTGTCAAGGTGGAAGGGTTGTTGTTGTAGGGTGATAAAATTATCTAGTTCCTGGGAGATTTGGGGAGTATCTGGAGAATTGGATGATCGGTCTGAATGAAATGAGGAGTAGGTTGGGGTAACTTGTGAAGCATAGGATGGTGTAGAAAGGGATGGGAGTGGGTTATTTGGTGGGATTGGTTGAAAAGGGGGTTTTGAAAAAACTGAGGGATTGGTTTGAGAATTATTGGATGGAGATGGTTCAGAGTCGGCAAATTCGTCAGGGGTTTCAATATCTGGGTTATTGAGTTGTGAGATGGAGTATAAAACTGAGATGTGTGAATTAGTGTCTGAATTCATGCCTGATGTTATATTATTGGTTGGGAAATCGGGTGGTGGGAAAGCAAAAAGTGGAATTATTGTAATTGGAGTGTTGAGGTTGGTTGGGTGTGAATTTGAGCGGTGTAGGGATCCAAGTTGTCGGCTCATCGTTTGCTAAAAAAATTATTATTTTGAGACTGAAAAGCGGTGGTATGGGGTTGTTCTATGATTTGTTCATATGTATTTTCATCTAGTGAATGGTGTGTCATTATATGTTGAATGAGACTTTGTGATATAGTTGGTCTAAAATTTGGATTATTTGTTATTGCTAAATTTCGAAAATTTCGTGGGACTAGTGATAATGGATGGTTATGTGGTAGTGGTGGTAACTGTGGTGCTGTAGGCGTAATGTCTACATTGTTATGTTCTTCGTCGTATGTGTTCTGTCTTGTTTCTATTTTTGTGTTGTATTCCTTTATTTGTGCATCTAAAAGAATTTTGTTTATTGATGATGAAAAATTTCCAAAAAATCCTGCAAATAGTATGCGTGCTACACTTGCTTGTCTATTTACTTGTGTGTGTATAGCGCATGTATTATAGATTCATTTTAAAAGCGAAAAAAGAAATCCTATAAAGTTAAACATTGCGTATAAAATAGTCAATTTTTCTAAGATGTAGTAGGGCCATCCTAGAAAATCGAGAATTTCATTTTTTAGTGTAACAAAGCTAAAAATATTTATAGGTGAAATATCTTTTGGTCGGTATTTTTCAGCGTTTAGATATATATAGTCTTTAATGTCTTTAAAATATCCGCTATAGTCTTGTGTATAAATATCTGCAAATCCTGCTGTTTCGGCAAGTTTGCGTAAGTTTTGGTCAATTGATTGTCTTTGTATCGTGTCCATTTGTGTTAATAATTCTTGGAATTGTTGTGTTCTAATGTGATGTTGTATATCGGATTTTGAATATATTCCAATTGAATGTAAGTCAATATTTGGGTTTCGAACAATAGCTCTAATGCTTTCAGGTGAAAATTTTTTGAGTGATTGCATTAATGTGGGATATGGAGTAGAAGATAATATTTATCTTCATCAGGGTTCAGTTGAACTACATTGTGGCTATTTTCTGATCCACATGGGACTGCGGTATCCCAGAAATAGGTTCGTCTTGAAAGTGTGTCAACGAAGTGTACCTTATTCTTATAAAAGATAGGGATTCTTTTATAGCATCGTTTATCTTCAAAAACATATAGTGGTGATACTTTTTTTGGTACAGGTATAAAACCATAAAATGTTTCCTTCATAATCTAAAAAATTTGATCTATTTCCTGATAGTAAATATCCTGCGTAGGGTATTTTTAATACTGCTAGTGCAAGTGATTGTAGGATTTGTGTCCTTTCTAATTCGCATAGCTGGTGAAGTGTTTCTAATTCAGATAGTGACATTTCTTGAAAAATTCGGCTAATTGTGTAGTCTAATTTCATATCTAGGTGAATATCATAGTGTATGTTACCGAAATATGTATTATTCATTAGTGATAATTCTTGTAAACGTGTGCTTCTAGTGTCATGGGGCTTTAGATGTCCACCAGGTTGATTTTTACTTTTTTGAAAATCAACTGGTATATATGATGTTCCTTCGTTTATAGGGTGACTTGTGGCGTATGGGTCAATTTTTACTTTTCCAGTGGTCATGTCGAATCCTTTTTCATATTCAACTAATATCTCGGAGTATTGTGTTTTGTGAAGTGGATTTCTGTATTTACATGCAAGTTCTGTTTCTTGATATATTTGAAAACGTGTCAATTTATTTTCTATATTGTGTGTGTTTCTAAAATTAGAACTTTGTCTTCGTGATGGATGGACTTGTTCATATGGAATTGATTGTATGAAATTTTTTTCGTGAAATTTTATCATACGAGCGTGTATTTTTGCTACTTGAAATGTTGTACATGTGTCTTCAGGGAACCAAACAATTGTTGCTTGTGTTCGTGTTGTAGGGTCACAATAGCCTTGGTCGTTTTTACAAGGTAATCTAATTCCTTGATAGATCATTGTGTTGTCTGATAAATCGCGTGTGAGTTGTATTTTTTCGGGTTGTATTTTCCAATCAAAAAACATGATTTCTTGATATCCTTTATTTTTTGTGTCTGCTTTGCAGTTTGATGGGTCATTTATACAAATGTGTGGTATCCAGTGTTTATCGTGTATATCATAAGTTAATCTTCCGTGTGCGCCGTTGTATGGGTATTTTTCATCTAATTTTATATGTCCTTGATATCTTTCAAGTTCTGCTTGATGTACAGAATCTGCAAAAACTTGGAAATATACTAATTTTCTATCAGTGTTTTTATTTCTTGTGATATTGAGTCTTAGTAACTCGTTTTTACAATCTTCGGGATTGAGCTGTAGAAGTCGTTCGATATTACTTTGGTAGAATGATTCGTGGTCAAGTCGGTTTTTATTTCCATTTGAGACTTGTGAACAATGTACTTTCTTTTCGGAAAATGTCGCTGTGAATTTATATCCTTTAACTGTTGTTGCTCGGGCTTTTGAATAAAGTGTCGCTATTACATTTGTTGTTTCTATAGCTTGTGGTTCTGTTTCGCATTGTGATACTTGATTTATTGCATATTTGTGTAATGTTTTTTGTTCGTTTTCGTCACAATCGTAATGTGTTACTAATAAATCTTGGGGTCCTGTGCGGGGGGAAGGGTTTATGTTTTCATTTGAGGTTATTAGAAAAAGGAATTGGAGAAAAATTAAAATTTTTAGAATATACATGTGTATGACAATCCTGAGTATGGGTTATAAAATGTGATGTAACCAATTGTCTTTTTGGTATATCTGTCGTATTTGTATATTACTTCAGTTATTATAAATGGTGGTGGTAGGGATTGAGCTGTTATATTTGGTGGATTTAATGGATAGGGATGTTGAGTAATTTTGTTTAATTTAACCGTGATTTCAAATTTTAATTGTAGACTATTCTGTTGGAGTATTTGGATGTTATGAGCACGAATGTCTTCGTGAATGTCGTGTCCATATTGTAGTCTTTTTAGTGCCCAATTGTGGAGTCGGTTACTTTCTAGGTGTTGTCCAAATAATGGTGGGGGTGCTGTGAATGTATTCCAGTCTAGTCTTAAAGGATTATTTGTTGATGATTGTTCTCGATATCTAGCGTCGAGGTTATTTGGGAAATTTAAGTTAAAAGGTGGTGGTGAAATCTGGCTTATTGATGGTGTTGATGGTAGTGATAATGTTTCTGGTAGTGATGAGGATGTTGTTGTATCCGTAGAAGTATCTATTGGATCATTGATTAAATTTGGTACATTTGCATATTGTCAAGATGAGGGATGATAGAAATGTTATAAAAATTACAAATAGTAAAAAAATATCTGTTTTACTAAAAATGGTTCGTATCATTTAGATAAGTTTTGTGAATCGTACCTGTGGATATAGTCAATAGCTTTTGAAAGCTGGAGGTATAGTTCAAATATGGAATAGAAAATTAAAAAAATATTGCAAAAAATGATTAAGATTATTATAAAAGATTCAAAGGTATCAAAAAGAAATATGATGAAAGGTTTAAATATTGTGAAAAAGTTTGCGAGAATGTTTAGAATTATGGTAACTGGTCGAGAGAAGAGCATTTAAGAAATGGCTTCTCGATCGAATATTTTTTGTTGTTTGAGGCAATTTTCAAGTGTGGTCGGATTATTTATTGGTTTTTTGACAAGTGGGTTGAGTTTTGTGAAAAATTGTTGGGGGCAAATTTTATGGTGATCGGGAGGTCTTCTTTGTCTTTATTTTCATTTGTCAAATGATCTGGGGTATTTTTGAGATTTTTATACTTTAGGCTAATTAAAATGGTCGTTCTTTTACTTTAGGGTAATTTAACATATTTGTTTGGGGGGTATTTGAGGTCTGAGTTGGGGAAATATTTTTGATCTTTGGTTTATTAGATAAGGGAGGGTTATGATATTATGGTGATATTTATTTTAGTTGTCAAGTTGGAATGGTTTGCTTTTTTTTTGACCTGGAGGTCGCAAAGTTATAGTTATAGATATGCCTGGAGTTTAATATCGTTCGTCTAGTTGATCTGTGTTAGAGTTAAAGAAGGTGACGGATTGGATGAATCCTATTGGCTAATTATGAACTAGAATTGTTGCGTGTTTGTCAGCATGTTATTTTGAAAAATGAAAGTTCAAAATATTTCAGAGGTGCAAAAATTATTAAATATAAATTTAAAGCTGTTTTTGAAATTCGACTTTCTTTAATATTTTAGATTGTGGAATGAATGTTTTATAGTTTTTACGTGGTTGATTTCTAAGTCGTGATGACTCTCTATGTTCTGATTTGTCGATTTGTTCTTGTGGTATTATTTTTTCTATCATTTTTCTATTTTTTCTTTCTTTTTGTGGTGTATTTTGATCTAGCTTTTTTGTATTGTTTTTTGTTGTAGTTGATTTTTTATTTTGGTTTTCGAGGTGAATGTCATGTTGTTCCTTTGTTTTATTTTCCGTATGTGGATAATTTTGAATAACTTTTAAACCTGTGAAAGAATATAATTGAGTTAGTTCGCGTAGTGCGTACTCTTTTGGGTAATAAGGTAATAGGTTGTTTCGGTGTTGAACAATTTGTTTTTTGTCTGAGTCGGTAATTTTATATGTGACATCAGTGGGTTTGGCAATTATTTGGTATGGTCCTTTACGAAGGGGTTGTAGTTTTTTAGAGATTCCTTTTTGAGTGTTAAAATTGGGTATTAAAACAAATGTTCCAATTTTTAAATCGGAGGCTGGTGTAAAGCGTGAATTTGTTTGTTCATTAATGTTTTGTCTTTGTAACAACTTTTTTGTTACTTTTTGGTAAATTTCATTGTGTTTTTTATCTCTGTTTAAAATCCATTCGGTGTGTGTACCGGAGGCTAATTTAAGAATTTGTGGGTGATGAAAATGATCTTCATCGTGTGTATGTAAAGGTAAGTTGTAACAAATTGATTCTTTATTCGGTTGACAATAACTTTGTGCATTTTTATGAGAGTTTGCTGTAAACATAATCGGTTTGCGTGGCTTTTGATTAAAAACCATTTCATATGGTGACATTCCTAGAGTTGTCGTGATTTGTGAGTTATATGCTAAGGGAAATAGTTTTACATCTGCTGACCATTCGGTATATCTTGTATCATTTCCATTGATGATACATCTAAGATATTCTTGTAGTGAACGGTTCATACCTTCGACTAAGCCGTTTGTCCAAGGTGCGTGAGATGTACGTGGTTTGTGTTTGATGTTATATAGATGACATAGTGTGATAATTTCATTATTTATGAATTCTTTACCGTTATCTGTAACTAGAATTTCTGGTAGTCCGAATTTGGCTATCCAGTGTTCATATAGTGTTGTGTAGGCATAATAAGCGTTACAATGTGGTACTGGGTTAAGTGCTACATAATGTGTAAACGCGTCAACAATTACCATAATGTAGGAGTTTCCTTCGGATGAGGGTGAAATTGGTCCTTTTGTATCAAATGAAATACGGTGGTTAAAGTACAAACTTTGTCCTTTAAAATCTTATTTTTGTGCTATTTGTTTTTGTTTTGGATAAGGTTTATTTAGCTGACATACTATACAATCATTGCATAGTACTTTTATCCAAATTGGTGCATTTGGAAAATAAAAGTTTTGTATGAAATTTGAATATGTTTTCTCTGATCCAGAGTGTCCTTTAATGTTTTGTGTATGTGAAATATTAAAAGCTATAAGAATCATACTTAGAGGGAGACAGGGAACTGTAGATTCATTTAATTTGTATTCTAGAAGGTCTGTGTTTTCGTTAATTGTTGTATTATTGAATTTTCGAAAATATCGGAGGAGTGTTTTATTTCCTAAAATAGTTGTATCTGCCTTGACGGGTTTAGTTTTATATTTGTGCCATGATTTTAGTTGTCTAATTACTGGGTCAAGATTTTGATATTGTTTGAAAGTATTAATTGTAATTTTATCTGTTGGGGGGAGAAAAATGTTTTCTATTTCTAATTTAGATAAGGGAATTGTATCAAGTGGGTCATGGAGGTCAAATACTTGATTTATTGTGTATTTTGAATCGTTTGTTTGTGGTCCTGATAAATTTATTTTATCAGTTAGGTTTTCTTTTTCAATTAATGGAAAAAGGTCTTTTTTATGCGAGTGTTGTTTTACTCTTTTTTGTTGGGTGTTATTTTTTATCCATTGTGTGTATGGAATTGGTTTGAAAGTTGATGTTCCAAGTAGATCAACTTCGTAGTGATTATTTTGGCAATCTAAATAGAGTGGGAAGTGTTGTAGATTGTTTATCTGTGATTGTTCAACGTCAGTTTTTACTGCATATTTGCATTCTAGTCGGGGTGATGTTTCGTTTTCTGCAAGGTAGAATTTTATATTTTTGGGTACTTCAACTGTAGTTTTACGTGTAAGTAATTCAGGTGGTGTATTTCGACTTAATGTGTCTGGTAATGCAAGATTTTTTCCTGCTGTCCAAACTATATGTAAGTTTGGGAATTTCATTAGAATTAGTTGAAATCTATAAACTCGGTGATTTGGATTAGATTTTTGTGTAAAGAAAAAAATGATTGGTTTGTGATCTGTGAAAAGAACTGTTGGATGTTTTGATCCAAGTATCAGAAATTCATATTCTGTTAGTGTATATATTATAGCTGTACACTCTCTCATTAGAGTTGAGAGTCGTAGCTCTGCTTGAGTGAATAATCGAGAATTTGCTGATATAAGATTCATTTTGTTTGTGCCATTGTGTGATTGTAATAATGCTGCGCCGATGCCAAAATTCGAAGCATCGCACATTGCATAGAATGGTTGATTTGGATCTGGAATTGTATTCGAAATTTGTTCATTTAGGAGTTTTTTAATTTCTTCAAATCGTGCTTGATGTTCTGTGTTCCATTCAAAATTATTTTGTTGTCTAAGTATATTATAAAATGGTCTTAGGTATAATTGCATTTTATAGACATATTTACTTAAAAAATTTAACATTCCAAGGAATTCTTGGATTTTCTTTTTGTTTGTTGGTGGTTGGAGTTTTTGAATAGCATCAATGCGTGATTTTAATGGGGTGATTGTTTTTCTTTCTATATTATGTCCTAAGAATTTAACTCGTGTTAAAAAGAAGTGTGATTTATCGGGGGCGGCCTTCAGATTTTCGTTCTGAAGTATTTTGTGATAATGTTCTAAAAATTTAAACATTTCTTCTTTTGTCTGTGATTGCATAAAAACATCGTCTAAATAAGTGATTGCGTTTTTCTTGAGTATTAGTGGTCTAAAAATTTTGCTCATAAAAGCTGAAAATGCTGCTGGTCCTATGGATATTCCATAGAATAGGCGATTGAATTCATATTGCTGATTTCCAATAACAAATTGTGTTAAGCGTCGCGATTGTTCATCTAGTGGCATTTGATTATATGCACTATTCATATCTGCGGTTGTAAAGTATTTTCCGTTTATTTTTGTTAAAATAACTTGTATTGGTTCAATAGGCCAATTGCATTTTGATTCGTCTATTAGTGAATTAAGGTATCTAGCGTCTAGAACTATTTTTAATGATTCTCCTTTTGCTAGGATGATAACAGGGTTGATAAATGTGTTACCTTTTGGTTGTTCTTCTTTGTTTACCGGTGAGATTATATTGTATTGTTCTAAAATATCAAGTAATCTGTTCACTTTTTCGTGTAAATGAATTGGTACTTTACTTGCTCTTTGTTTTTTGAAAACTGCGTCAGGTTTTAATGGGAGATGTAGTGATGAACTGATTTTGCCAACATCAAATTTAGATGTTGCATAGACTGATAAATATTTTATTAGCTGTTTGGCTAATTTATCAAATTCGTCTTGTGTTATCTGTGAATGTTGGAAGTTAAACATTGCTAAAAACTTCTGTTGAGTCTCTGTGTAGTTACTTATGTTGAATGTAGGTTTGAAATATGGAGTTTTTGTGAAATAATCTGTATTTCTTTTTTCATTACTTATTATATTATTTATGGATAATTCTTCATTAAGAATTGTAGATTGACAAATATCTAATAATTGGAGTATATTATTTACGCGGTATGCTTTTTCATGTATTGGTGATATCGTAGTGTTGGTTTCGCAATAGCCTAAAAGTCCTAAAGGTAATGTTACTTGATAGAGTGTATTGTTGTATACATCTAGAGAAATAATATCTGAATTCGAGTTTTTCAAATATTTTATGGATGAGATTGTGATTTTGAAAAACTTATGGATAGGTTTGAATTCAAACTCTGACATATAGAGTTGTTGTTTGTTTTGTTTTTTATCATATTGGTGAACTTGTTTTATTGAAAAATTATATATGTTTCCTGATAGTGGTTTCAGGTGTTTTCTTTGTTGATTATATATCGGATAAAATTTTGAAAAGAATGGTGGTTGTTTATTTAATCTTTGAAAAAATGTTAGGGATGTGTCTTTTGTTTTTGTGTATTTATCTTTGATTAGTATTTTACTATTCAAAATGTTGATTGTTGGTATATATTTGGAGATAAATGGTATTCCAATGATATTGTGTTTAATATCAGTGATATGGAATATTTGTTTAAATGGTTTATTTAAAATTTTATTTTGTTCTTTTGTTCTTGTGGGGAGAAGAAATAATTGAATTTTTCTATAGTTTACCAATGTTGATCTTTGTGCTGTTGCTAGTTTACTGGAGGTTTCAAGAGGTGTTAGTTTTGGGTGTAATGTTTTTATCTCATTCCATGTGGGAATGTTTATTATGTTTGATTCTGCTCCTGAATCAATTAAAAAATCAATTTCAAGATCTGGTGGTTGAAATTCTTTGCTTCTTGGACTTTCTAAAAAAAATGGTATTGTCCAAATTTTTTCTTTGGGTTGTTCTTTTTGTATATTTTGATAGATGTGATTTGTATTCAAGCATTTTGTTTTATTATTTTCATTGGATTGATTTGTAGTGTTAATTTCGTTAGTTTCTTGTGCCGTTTGTGTAGAATGGATGGGTTCAATATAATAATTGCGAAGGAGTTCTAATTGATTTTCGTATATATGTGATGAAAAAGGTTGTTCATATATAATAGGTTCGTAGTCATTTTCGATTGCTATCATATTTATGGAGGTAGTGTTTTCTGTATCAATTTCTGAATCTGATGATTCACAGTTTATTTGATTTAGTTGTAGTTCGTTATTTCCTGTGTCATCAATACCTGGGGGGTTTGATGTTGTTTCTGGGTTTGATTGTACTTGATTAATTTTTCTTTGATGTTTAGGTGTACTACTTCTGTGGCGATTGTTAGAATTATTATAATGGTTATTATTCCTGTGTGGTGATTGGGAATAATTTCTATAACGATTATTATAACTTGAATGTCGATTTTGTGAATTGTTTCGTGATCTGTTTTGATAATTATTGTTTGGTCTGTTATAGTTTGATCTATTATATGAGTTATTCCTTGATCGATTGTTCGGGTAATTCTGGTTTCGGTTGTTTGAATAACTTCTATTCCGATTATTGGAGTAGTTTCTATTTCTATTGTATGATGAGTTTCGTGATTGATTGTTTGGGTAGTAATTATTTCTTGATTGGGAATTAGATCTAGAAACAAATTGTGTTGTATTTGAATTCGATCTGGAGTAGTTATTTCGACTATTTGGTCTATTGTAATGATTTTGTGACGAATTTTGTGTATTTCTTCGTTCTGGTGATCTTCCTCTATAACTTGAGTTATATGGTGATTGATTTCTCATGTAGTTGGTATTGTTTGGGAGTGGTTTTCCTGAACTGTTGTTGCTGTATACATTTTTGTTCGGTAGATTTTGATCTTTCTTCATGTATTGGTAGAATGATTTATTCGGTTCTTTATATTTTTGAGGTTTGTTTTGATTGTCCTGTTGTTTTTGTCTACATTCAGAAATACTATGTCCGTATCGTCGGCAATATTTACACCATTTTTTGAAAGATGGTTTGCCTTTAAAGTTTGGGTGTTTTTCATAAATATTGAGTATTTCAGTGATTTTTTCAACGAGGTTTGTATCTGAATCCTGTATATTATTGATATTTGTGGTATTTGTTTCAATTGGATTAACGTATTGTAATTTCAGATTTTCTGTTTCTTCAAGTTTCATTGTGATTTCCGCTTGCTCTAGCTTGTCTACTAGTTTTCGAAAATCTAAATCGGGCTCTCGAATTGAGGAGGGATGGGATGCACTCTTTTTTATTGCTATTTTCCTTAATTGAGGTGTTAAGGTCATCATTAAGATTTCTGTCATTTTTGTGTTTTTATAATCGTGTGTATTTAATGAATATGCTTTTCGAACTAGTGTTTCGATACGTACTGCTAATTGTTTGATGGTTTCATTTGGTAATCTGCGAATTTCATTACATAAAACTCTTTGTTGTTGTTTATTTCTTTCGGAGTCAAACATTTTTGAAAATTCTTGTGTAAATCTCTTCCAGTTTGATTTTATTTCTATAGGCAATACTGAAAACCATTTTTGGGCTGCGCCGTCTAGGGTTGTCTGTATCAACGCTGTGCGTCGATGTATCCAGTTTTGATGTAGTGGCGTATTAATTGGTTCAGGTCCTATATTTAAAATTAAATTTGCTGTTACTGCATTTAAATAATCTTCTACAGAATATTCAGGGTCTGTTCCTGTGAATACCATTAATGGTTTGTTTGATGTTATTGATGATCCACCCATAAGGTATGGATTCATTGTCATTTGTAATGATTCTGCTGCATTTGGCATTTGTGAAAAATTAGAAAGTTGATTTTTTGTTATTTCGTGTTGTTGAAGATAATATGGAAGTGGTATTTCATTTTGCATTTGTGTTGGTTGATATGAGTGTGTAATCATTGGGTTTTGTGGCTGAATTGGTTGAAAAGATTGTGTATTAATTGGGTTTTGCATTTGTATTGGTTGTTGATTTTGTGTATCTATCTGATGTGGAGAAAAATTTCTATGATGTGTATATGGTTTCTGCACTCCTTGTCCGTGATATTCTTGGGTATATGGTGCAAATATATCTGGTTGTAAATGATCATCATCTGAGGATAGGTAATCCGTTTGATGAGGTGCTTGTTTATTATTTTTATTCTGTTGAAAGAATGGGTAATTTTCACTATGATCCTGTGGAGGATGTGGATTAGCTTGAAAATTTACTGAATTGGTTGTTGCCATTGGATTATTCCAATATCGAGATCTGATTTGATTATTATTGTTATTTCGTGGAGGATAGTTTGTTTTTGATGAATGTGTATAATTATAATTATGTTCCGCAAAATTGTTTCTTGTGAATGTTCTGCGTGTTTTTGACGGTATTGTCATGGGTCTATATGTTTGGTAATCCATTTGTGAATATTTTGGAACAACCGAAGGTTTAACGGTTGATTGTAAGGTTACCTGTGCTAGCGAAGTGTTTGTATTTCTTGGTGTTGTTAAATTTGGACGTATTGGTGAAATACTTTGTTCTGTAGTTGTTGTTGTTTGGACAATTTCTTCATTTATGATGTGTGATGGTGTCTGAATATCTTGTTGAGTGAGATTTCTAGTTCCATTAAGGTTTTCATTGTGTATAACGGTCGAATTTAAACTGTTATTTCGAGTATCAGGTAAAAATGTATTGTAGTTTAATGGTGTTGCGTCAATGGTTAATGGTACTACTCTTACATAATCTCTTATATAAGATATTGTACTTATTGCTTGGCTTGCAATTGATTGTGGGATATTTATAAATGCATAATGAGACCATTCGGGGTCCCAAACGTAGTCTGACTGTTCTGTGATGGCGGTATCATCGTTTGAATTTTGAGGTCTAAAAATTTTTCTTGCTTGTGAAATTAAATCTATATTATGTGTGAAATAATCTATTATAAACCATGCCAAAATTTTTTGTAAATCATGTTTTGTATGTTGTGAAACATCATCTTTGGTGAAATTTTCTTTAATTGTATGTAGAAAAGTTGAAAATAGTGTGATTTCATGTCGTACCTTTATATGTTTGGATGTCTCTGTCGGTGAGACATTTGAGATTGGGATTTCGTTTTCTAATATTGAGATATAACTATATATTATTGCAAAAACTTCATTAGTAAATATGGAGTTTGCTCTTTGTGAGTTATGATATTGTATGCTTTTTATATATTCTGAGAATACTTTTGAAAATTCTAAATCAAGGTCGTCTGTTTGAATTACATATTTGCGGTGATTCGCGTTTGGTGAGGTGAATTCTATGGTGTAGATTCCGTAGTGTTGTGTCAGATTACATATATCTTTCAGATAGTGATCAATAATTTGTCTTTTGATCTTTACATCGGGGAACTCTGCTTTACATGGGCTGATTCCGGGTTCAAATAAATTTAGTAGTAAATTCTTGCAAAGTATATGCTGTCCTCTATCAGTGGGTGCATCTACAAGGAAGGGGAAGATATCGTCATCATCTGGATTATCTTCACTTGGAGTGTGTGTTTGGCTCATTTTTTTGTTTAATGACTGTTAATAGGTAATTATCGATGTGTCTAATTGGTTGATTCCAGTTGTATAAATGTACTGGTTTGTGTTTATATTGCTTTTCGTCTAAATTGCTGGCTTCTAAATTGAGTTCGTCTAAATTGCTGGCTTCTGATTCTGAAAATGCGTTTCTATTTTTGGAAAATCTTTTTCGTGTTATTTGTCTTTGTTTAGTTATTATTTTTCTTTTTAGTGTTTGTCGTTTTGTTCTAATATATCCAACTGTTTGTGTGTGAGGTGTGATTACAAGGTCGTATTTTTTGTTTTCTATTTCACAGTTGTGCAAAACGATTGTTTGTTTGTTTCCTAGATTTTTAAATGACATAAGGTTTAGGATGACGGATGCAAAAAGTTGTTAGATGATTTCTATTTTCTTAAATTGTTAGTCCTTACGATTTTTTGGTTAGCTTAACCTGGGTCTATTTGTTCAGGGTTGGAGAGAAAAGTATATCGATTCCGAAGAAGGATTTGTACTTTCTCGTGGCTAGTATAAGCTAAGGTGTTAACTTACTTAATCTTACTTAAGGGTAGTGATTGTGTTCAAGGGTTGGAGAATAGTAAATCGAGGTTCAGGTATAATTAGAACGCGAGTAGTTCGTTAGATACTATTTTAAACTTACTAAGTCTAAGATTTATCCTGGGTCTTGATAAGAGGAGGGTTCAAGTGAAGGATGAATAACCGAAGTTCTTCACTGTTTATCCTAATTTGAATGATTAGTTTTGTTGAAAAATTTCTATTAGTCTTGGGTTTTTTGAAAGGGTTGGATAGTGAATCGACGTTTGAGGTCGTTAGACACTAGCTAAGTGGGTGGGGGAGAACAAAATTGTTCTTTTTGATCCAAGGATAGGCCTTGATGATCAAGTTTAAATTTAATTAAATAGAAAATGAATTAAGATCCAAGGATAGCCTTGATGATCCGATTTTAAAATTAAGTGAATTTAAGTTTAAAATGGTTTAAATTTGTTTAAGAAAAAGATTTAGTGTTTTAATGATATTAGTGAGTTTATGATTGCTGTTATTTTTTAGGTGATGAAGCTGGGACAACTGATGATTATATGATTACTAACAGTTTATTGTCATGCTACTAATTTTTGTTTTGATTTTCAATAAATTTTTTCCAAATATGTTTTATAGAATACTGCAGAATTTTAGGAGAACGATCTGAGATCTTTTTATCAATCGTTATTGTATATTACTATTTTGTTTAGCGCCTGAAATGATCATGAAGATTGACTTCAAGATTTAAGTTTGCAAATGAAAATCTAAATTCATTGCTAATAAGATTCTAAATATAAAAGTTTGTGTTGGCTTTTGCCGTACTATCATATAACTATTCGGTAAGTTTCTACTTTGTCGTATGTCGTCTCTGGTTCGAGGTCTCCTTCCAATTCCGGGTAGTTCTCTTATCGTTCGGAATATTGGCTTTGATCTATTGAGTCGTAGAGACATTTCGATTAAATTATCGTCGTGTAACATTTTAAAAATGTTTTGTCTAATTTCTAATCTATTTTTGGTTAATTCTAAGCTATTAAGGTCTTGTTCGAGACTTATGGTCGCACCAGATGAGTTATAACCGAGGTGGTTAACTCATAGAGTAATTTCGGATAGGGTACACCGTCTGCTCGTCACGCTATCTTATTTTCGGCCGGATAGATTCGTGCAACTTCTTAGTTTAATACCGATCCTAATCTTACTCTTATACTATCTAGTCTCAGGGTGTTTAACTAGTCTCTGCTAGGCTCAATAGATCTAGGGTATACTGGTTTATTGCGGCTGCTGAAGTCTTCTTGGAGAGTCAACTAATTTCTAAGTTAAATTCAAATCTCTCTGGTGCTGAAATTACAAGTAATTCCAGCACTTACAAATAAGTGGGTTGTTAGTTAGATGGATCATGATTGGTTAATATTAAATACTTTACAGTGGTAAAATATCTAATTTATCCAATCATAAAATGTAGTTTAGATCAGGTTCCAATGGGGTCTTTATAATGACTTGGGAGAGCTCAGAAAATCGATTCGGTCGACCTAAAAAAAAAGGTAGACAAAATTTTTTAAATTTTTTTGAAAATCCACCCCCCCCCCCCCTCGAGAAACTCCTAGATCCGCCTCTGACTTCAGCACTCTTCTCCTATTTTTTTATATAAATAATCCGAAGTGCAAAAGAACATGAGTTTCTTTTTTCTTAAGAAATGGATCATTTTGGGCTGACTAAAAAACAGCACTTTGTATCATTTGTAAAAAAAATTATCAGAATTATGTTTGGCATGCAAAAGATAGACATAGTTTCAACATTATTCCCTGTTTTCCAGAGTACACTTCCGATAACTCACTCGGAGCGGATGAACAACCCCCGAACAAACCCGACTTGGCAGGCATCCCAGCCAGACTTCCAAGACCCTTCCTTACTGCAAAAGTCCCGAATTACTCTCACTCACAGTCGGGAATTTGAAATGTGTTGCGCTGAGGAGGAAATAAGAGGTAAAAACTTGGACCATGTGAAAAAATACACTTGTTGTCACGTAAAAAATGGACCGAATGGTGCCCAATCAGGAGCCCAATATTTAGAAAATTGGGCTCATGGAACCAATTTCGACCCGGACCCCGCGGTATTCACGCTAAATTGGCTGATATATAAAAAAGATGAGCATTTAAGTCAAAAATTGGTCTATTCTCAGGAGAGATGCAGATAGCAGTGGCTTACTCGGATGAGACGCAGGAGCTGGTGGTGGACATAATACAGGCCAAGGGCTTGAGTCCCCCCTCCTCCAAGATGACTGCAGACCCATTCGTCAAGGTCTATTTACTACCCGACAGATGGTAAGCATGGCCGATACATTACGCGACCATGGTCGGGGAAAGATAAGCATTTAGCAATTATATTTCAAAAATGGTTTTTGGGAATAATTTTTGTAAAATGAAAAGAAAACTGTTTTATTGGTCGTTGGTTTTAATTTTTGATTTTTTTTTCAATAAATCAGTTATTATGATTTTGTATTTCTCCATTTAAGAGTGGAACCATTTTATTAGTTTTTTCTATGAACTTGGTTTGTGTTCATTTTACTATTCTGCTTCTTTGTTAATGCTCCTTTTCTTATTTTAGCCCTGAGAACAAGCGTCGAATCCGGTACACCCGTGCCACTCTACACCCCTTCTGGAATCAGAGCATCGAGTACGGATTCCTGCCCCGGAACCACCTGCCCAGGAAGTACCTGGAACTGACGGTGTGGGACTACGACAAACAGAGGACAAACACTTTCCTGGGAGAGGTTGGGGGGAACACTTTATATTTTTGAAATTAGGCGATTATCCGTCATCGTAATCTGTTTTTTTTACAAACTATTCAAAAAACCACGCCATGAAATTTATTTTGAGACGTCAGTGTTCTTATCTTTAGAAAGATATTAACGATATGAAAAAGTTATTGATGAGCGATGGTGAACCGGCTAATTTATCATCTTCTAAGGGCCAGGCGACATTTCCCAACACAGGAAAATAGCCACAACACCTTGTTTGAAGGATCTGAAAGTCTCAAGGTCACTACTGCTATGGATATTGAACCCTTTGTTTGCAGGTGATAGTAGATTTAGGCGACTACACAGTGTTGGACGGTCGAGCGAGATGGTACCTGCTAACAGAACACACAGACAGTCCAGACGCCTATCTGGATAGAGTGCACTTGATGCAGCAGCACAGACTCACTGGAGCAGGGCCAGGGGTCAAAGGTCAACCGGGGTCAAGTGGAGGAGGACAAGGTGGGGTGGTGAGGAAAGCGAGGTCGCAGTCTGAGTTGGAAAAGAACAGGTAAATGTAAATAATGGGATGAACAGATTTTTTGAATGTCATTGAACTGTGGAGCTTAAATTGTGAAAACTCAGTAAACAACTCAGGATCTGATGTCTTAGAAAAACTCACAATTTGAAAATTTGTTAGTGAATTTAAAAAAAAAGAGTTTCCATTTTTAGATTTTGTTGTGATCTTACATCAGGTTTTGCAATTGTTGCAAAACATACTTAGTTAATTAACCGGTCACTCATATATGACCTTCATGAGCCATTCTCTCCGGCGGAGAGAATGATCTCTCATTGTTTTAATATTTTAACTTATCGACTAATTCATCTTAATTCTTATTCTTTTTATTAGTTTTAACCTAGAATTAGCTACAACAAAGTAATATTTTATCATGGCGCAGTCATCTAACGAATCTAACTTGAGAGGAATACCTCCTTTTTGGCAAAACCATACGGTAGACCCACCCATCCCTTGGGAAGACTGGAGTGATCTGTTTCAATTAGCTATAATTGCTAAGGAAAACATAGATATAGAAAATTTACTCAATCCGTCGGAGAGACATCACCCACTACCTCCAAATTTGGAAAACTCAACGGACGGTGAAACAGATACTCAAAGACGCTCGAGATTGGAGAGAAATTCCCAAGAACAAAGACGATATGACGAAGAAGAAACAGCATCGATAAAAACCGAAACCAAGAAATTCAACGGAATGCGAATCGAAGAAGCAGACAAGAAATTACGTTCGGTTTTATATCTGGCACTGGGAAATGAAGGAAAAAGGATCTTCGGACAAAAATTTACCAAGGTGAAAGTCCTACAAATTTCTTTTAAGGAATTCTGGGAGTTCTTAGCGATCGCTTTCGTAAGAAAAACAAATGTCACATTTGAACGACATAAACTGTTAAATAGAAAACAACGAGATAGAGAATCCCTCGAACAATTTTGGGGTGCCTTAGCTGAAATGGCGAAAAAGTGCGACATAATCGCAGGAGAAGAAGAGTGGATAAGGGATATTTTCATAAATAATATGAAAAACTACGACATCCAAAGGAAATTGTTAACAGAAACCCTCCCTCCACGCGAAGCACTAAATGTAGCACTCATAGACGAAAAAGGAATTTTAAATGACTTGAAGTTAGCCAATAATTTTAAATCCAACGGATCATCCGTACACAAACCAAGCAACCACTTTAACGTCAAAAGAGAACCAACCCTTAACATCGAAAGGAGTAACAACTGTATGAAGTGTGGCGGATTATTCTCAAAAGGTCACTTAGCAGTTTGCCCAGCAAAGGACACGACTTGTACTTCATGTAAATTCAAAGGACATTTCACCAGACTTTGTAGATCTCGTCGCAAAAATGTAAACATTGTAAATACCCAAATTGTAGATAATACAGATTTTAATCCGTCGGATATTCAGGATGTAAATACTGACCTCATGGATAGAGAATGTTGTGGCGTCATAAACGCATGGTCAGAATCTGGACAAAGCGAAAACGACGATTATTCTGTACTAATTGTAACTACGATTTTTGATAACGATGGAAAAGAATTGAAAAAACTATTGAACATTGGACTCGGAAAAGAAAACCAAGTAATTTTAAACATTCAAGTGGATTCAGCTAGCCCGGTAAGCTTCCTTAAGAAAAACGTACTTCACGAATTAAAGTTACGAGACCCCTACTTGAAAATTTATCCAGTGGATAAGTCAACTAGAGACCTATACTGTGGATTCACAGATAATGCCATAAACATCACTGGAAAGGTGAAGCCTCCGATATTTTCAAATGGTTGGTCAGACAACGACTGTCAATTCTTTCTAACCGAGGGACACGAGAGAAATATCTTAGGAAACGACAACCTTCCAAAAGTGGGGATAGAAGTCTCTCAGAAACACTTCCCACACTTTCAGACTAACAAGCAGTGTAAGTCAATAAATTCCATCTCTCAAACAAACCAAGATAGGGAAATTTTGAATATAACAAAATCATTCAAAAATTTATTCCTTCGGATTGGAAAAATTAAAAATCAGATGAAAATCACCCACTTCCATGAACCCTTAAAACCAATCCAACTAAAGGGAAGACGAGTCCCCCTTCACTTACTGGACGCGGTAAAGACAGAACTCAATAGACTAAAAGCGGAAGGACATATTAAAAAATTAGAAAACTGCGATGAAGACAGATTCATTAGCCCAATAGTCATCACTTGTAAAAAAGATAAATCCATCAAATTAGCCTTAGATTCCAAGTTCATAAACAAACAGATTTACAAGAACAAATATCAAATGCCAAACATCCACGAACTGGTAGACAATGTCGCGGCACAAATTACTAATGATTCCGTTGGAGAAGTGTGGTTTACTAACTTAGACTTAAAAAACGCGTACAGCCAATTAGCACTAGATAAATTCACTAGTAACCAATGTAACTTCAGTATCGTGGGTGGTGATATTACGGGTACTTACCAATTTTTAACTGATTTTTACGGCTTAGGGGATATGCCTAACGAATTTCAAAGAGTAATGGACTCTACATTAGGTTCAATCCCATTTACTAACTGTTACTTGGACGACATTTTAATCTCTTCCAAAGGATCATTCTTAGACCACAAGAATATTGTATTAAAAATTTTATCGACCCTCGACGAATACAATTTCGCGGTGAAATGGTCAAAATGTAAATTCTTTCAAAAAGAAATAGAATGGTTGGGAGTCAAAATCTCTAAATCAGGTATTACCCCATTATTCGACAAATCGAAAGCCATAAAAGATCTACCTATTCCGAAGAATTTGAAAGAACTACGATCATTTTTTGGTTCTATAAACCAATACATTAAATTCGTCCCAAACTTAGCATCCTTAGGAAGCCCACTCCGACCGCTTCTAAATAAGAAATCAATATTCCAATGGAACGATGACCATACAAAAGCGTTTGAAAAAATTAAAGAAGAAATCGTAAACCTAACAGAGAATACCCATTTTGACGTGAAACGTAAAACTAGAGTAAAAACAGACGCGTCACATAATGGACTCGGAGCTTCGCTTGAACAACTCCATGGGAACGATTGGAAAACAATCTCGTTTGCTTCACGCTTTTTAAACCCTCACGAGTCTAAATATTCTACGAACGAGCTCGAACTACTAGGGGTTGTATGGGCCGTTGAACATTATAAGAATTACCTTTACGGATCAGATTTCGAAGCAATTACTGATCACAAAGCTTTATTATCCGCTTTATCACCAAACCACGGTAATAAAACTTACCACAGTAGACTAACAAGATGGGTAGACAGATTATTACCTTTTAATTTCTCTATCAAACATATCGCAGGAAAAGACATGGGTTTCACTGACCTTATTTCTAGAATTCCATCAGGAAAAGTTCTTCCAATATCACATTACGATGAAGAATTCGTAGTAGCAAACATTAATAAGATTGATAAATCATTAAATCCGTCGGAGAAAATAAGAACTACATACTCAGCCATTGGTTTTAATCTGGAAAATTCCGATTACGCTTTATTACGTAATTACCTAATAGCAGCAGTGTTAAAACTCATTAACTCGTCTTTTCCAATTTGCTCATTTAATCACAAAAGAACAGAATTTTGTACTTCAAATTGCATTCCAACGGATTATTCTAATACAAATACATTAATTTTTTCCATTTCTAATTCCGCATTTCTTTATTTTTTAATCTCTAATTGTAGTTTAATTAATTCACCTGTAGATAAAAAAACTGTAGATACTGTTAATATGAATAATAAGAATATTGTAATTAATCCCACCACTTCCGGTATTTCCGTAGATTAAGACTTTCAACTTTTACCAGACCACGCTAATCTAGTTAAAAAATACCGCGAAAACTTGAAGTTGCCGGATCGACCCTTGGATTTAAATATTTTATTTAACGCCAAGTTAGTAGCTCTATTAAGCTAATTGTTAAGCCCAATTGTTAAAGCACTTCAAAATAAGGTGGAGAAGATTAATGCAGATTCTCCGTATTTCAAACATTTTACCCGAGACCTGCACGAATCCGACGGATTGCTCTATATGGAAGGTAAACTCGTTATTCCATTCACTTTACGAAGCGCGATGATGAAGACCCTCCACGAAACACATCCAGGTCAATTTGGAATGAAATACTTGGCTCAATACATCTGGTGGCCTCATATTAACAGGCAAATCTACTTTCACGGGATAAATTGCTCAGAATGTACATCGGCGGGTAAGAATTTGAAAACTGTCATTCCTAAGTCACAAATTAGTGAACTTCCTCCACTATCGGAACCGAACGAAGAACTTAATTTAGATTTCGCGGGTCCTTTGGATTCTTACTGGGGGCCAAAGAAATACATTTTACTTTGTATCGACAGATTTTCTAAATTCCCGTCGGCAAAAATTACATCGTCTACTTCTTCAAAAACAGTTGTAGAATTTTTACAAGACTACATATTCTTACACGGGATACCTTATTCTATAAGGGTAGATCACGCTACTTGCTTTACAAGTCAAGACTTCAAATCATTCTGCGGTTCCAACAACATCAAAATAATCTTTTGTACAGTAGGCGACCACCGTTCCAACGGATTAGTTGAAAAATTAGTACACACTGTGAAAATCAAACTCCTGGCTATTTCAAAAGAACATCACAAAAGCACACTGCAGAGTGCCGTTTCAAAAATCATCTGGAATCTACGTTCTACCTATCAATCAAAAATTAAATGTTCACCCTTCGAAATCCACTATAACAGAAAACCAAATACTATTTGGAAACAACTAGCCTCTGTTAAACCCTCCTTTGGAATTTTAGACAAAGGGAAATCAATTCTGTCTAAGGAACGAGCTAAGGATTGGAATGCGGACGACAGACTAGAAGATGGCTACAAGGACGACTTGATAGCGAAGAAGAATCAAAACCCGAAAGAAAAAGGATACGACACGGACTATGCTTCATCCTCGAAAATCATCCCAAATAGACTACCAATCAAAAGTCCATTCAAAGGTAAAATCCTTCGGAAAACTAACGGTAACATCAACCGAGACTGTTTCTATAAGGAACTAAATAAAAGAATTATAGATTCTTCTACTTCAACAGTAAAATTATCCGACGGAAAAATAATTCGAAAATCCGACATTGCGATTCCTATTTCTACTTCAAATAAAATCAGACCTTTTAAAGGAAACATTTCATTCCCCTATTTTCCTAATCCTAATGTTGAAGTAGGTCAGAAACAGGAAGGCGTAAGACGTAAATCAGGAACGAAAAAGCCAACGAAAAAAAGGACCAGACAAGTGGATCCGACCCCTTCTGACAAATTAACTAGCACACGCATATCAGGGTCATCACGCAATACTACAAGAAGTCAAACACGCTACTCAAAGAAGTCATCAACTCCTCCAGGTTACCTTGCTTCGGATGAATCTATGCTAATTCCTTCGGATATTTCGGATACTAGTGAATGGGAATGGATAGCGGGCGGCTTCCCTTGTAGGGATGTAGCCAGAGAGCGTTTTATTTCAGACTCACTTACACCTCACCTCTCAATCGCAAATAATTCTAATCACACCATAACCAATCCTGAAATAAAATCTGAGATTTTAGAAAACGACATTGAACCAAGCAGAGAACAACCTTTGGACCAATCTTACGAGTGACCAATAAGTATAATACCCGCCAACCGAACACATAGTACTGAGGAGCAGAGAACCATAAACCAGGGAAGGGACAATGACACCATTGAACAACAGGACCTGCAAGACGTGCCTAATCCAATGGATAACGATTCAAATACGGACTTCCCGGTGTTCGAGATTAATGACTCAACCGACGAGTGTACTTTACCTGACGAGTGTACTATACCTGCTAACCCTAACAGCATTTCCGGTAAAATTCCTCCTACCATCCGCCGCTCCAGTAGAAATGTTGGTCCACCAAAATTTTATGGTAAACGTTATTTTATTGATGCAGTAGAGAACGTTCAAGAAGCCTCGGGTTCGGCGGCCGATCCTATCGTGATAGAAATTGAAGGACCACTCGACACCATCAACAAGACAAATCCGGCGGAGTTAATTGTCTTAGATTCAAATTCAACATCACCTGATCAAATGTCAACTTCATCAACCGACGAATCACTGAGAATGGAAATAGAAAATTTTGGAGATCACTCCGATCTCGATAGCGAACTTTTCAACACAGAACTTGAAAATTTTCTAAAAGAATATAAATCTTTGTAATCACTCAGCTATACTCTAATCTGTTATTTTGGCTTACCAAGAAGCACATACTACCTTATAAACTGGTGCTAATCTTCAAATATTAATTTGTCGATCGGTAAACGTAATAACTTTATCCTTCGGATAAACTTAATCCAAAAAAAAAAAAAGAAAACATCATCGTGTGCTCTCATAAATCATCCAAATCGACTTCCCTTCAGTTAGCCTATTACAAAGCAAGACCCCACCCATAAAACGTTGGGTAAACTTCACCGCATTTTATTTTGCTTTAACATAACCCCTATCCGTTGGATTCCGGATAATCTTTCTTGCAGTTATAATAGCTATATTTAATGCTATAGGGAGCTTTAGTTAGTGTCAGTTCCTCATTTTTAAGGCGCTTTAATTTTCTTTCCCTCGTCCTTAAAGGGGGAGAAAGGAGTCAGTCATAGTTAGTTCTAGTGCATTACCTTATTCGCAATTTAAATTTTTCCCTGCTTAGGGGAATGTTGTGATCTTACATCAGGTTTTGCAATTGTTGCAAAACATACTTAGTTAATTAACCGGTCACTCATATATGACCTTCATGAGCCATTCTCTCCGGCGGAGAGAATGATCTCTCATTGTTTTAATGTTTTAACTTATCGACTAATTCATCTTAATTCTTATTCTTTTTATTAGTTTTAACCTAGAATTAGCTACAACAAAGTAATATTTTATCAGATTTGGACGCTTGAGTGGTGAATTTGACCGTCATGGACGAATGAAATCGGCAGGTGGGGGGACTGGTGGATCTGGGAACTACAACACCCACGACCCCACCCGAGGGGGAGGAGGAGGCAGGAACAGCCGATGGGACTCTGACCCAGAGATGTCGGCCAATGAGTTCGCAGAAGGACATGACTATGGTCAAGGTCAGTTGTGGAATTCATCATGATCAGATTGAATCTTGTGAACATAACACCCCTCCCCCATTACAAATGGGGGGATTTGTTACGCAGTACGAAATTCATATATGCCTAACTATTGAACTGGTCGTTTATAGATAGAATAACTTTACTATAGTACCACATTGATATTTAATGAAACTCATTAATTTTTTAATATTATTTAAATTGGCGAAATCAGAAAGTGAATGAAAACCTAAGAACAGAGGATAAAACTTGGCGACTATCAAATGAGAAGTCCAACAGTTCTTTAATTGACTAGAAGAAAAGTTCTGTAGTTTACAAGAAAAGCCAAAGGTCTGTCATCACTCAGAAAACTTAGACAACACAAAATTTATTACATATCTTTTGCGCATACCTGTACTGAATAATCAAACCGGAATTAAAAAACCTTTTTTTTCCTGTGATTTAAAAAGGATCTATGAAAGGCTCTCAGGCTTGTCAAAGCATAGTCTGTCCTATCCGGTCTATCATTTCCCCGCATTCCAGACTGAGTTAATGTTTTCCTAATACTCTCATTTCAGGTCAAGGTCAAATGAACAGACGAGGTGTTCAACATGGAGGGTCATCGAGGGGTCTGCGGGCGAGGAGTTTGGAGAGACAACTAGACGGCGATGGAGGAAGAGAACCATACTACACTAATGACCAACGAAGGTAAACTGCAATGAAATCACTGAACTCTTGTACCAGGGGTTGGTAGTTCGAGGCTCACCATGATTCATGCTTGTTTTTTTTTACCGCAATTCAAAAACATTTCAGGACCAAAAACTAACCAAAAGCTTCTTGTAAGCATTGGAACGAGAGTAGTTTGTCTTAGAGAATATGGGTTTGTTTGAAAATTATTTAATGAAAAATAAATGATCTCTATCTAAATTTTCTGGTGCAAAACTAAACAAGAAATGACCCTAGTGAAAAAAAGTGAAGATTATGGGTTCTGTTTTTGAAAATGAGATCCAATGATAATGCACAAAAATTCCATGTACGTGCGCGTCAGTAGCTCATTTGGGGGGGGGGGGGGGATAACCCAGGGATTCGATCACGTGAAGAGTTCTCAATTCCTAGCTTTGGTACTCTTTAAATCATAACAAAAGACAACTTGCAATGTTTGAGAAAAGCAATAAGCTGAATTAGTATTTGTCCATTTTTGATCGACCGACATATATATTTTTTAATGATTGAATTTGGCTCAAATTTGCTCAGGTTTTTGCAAGTCCATTATTTCGGACAAATTATTTTCAAAATTGCCCAAAACGGCTATTTTAACGGTTTTTGGCTCTTTAGGGTCTTCGCAGTGTTTTGAGAGATCTCGGAAAATCAATTTAGTCGGCCTTAAAAGAGAAAAGAGTTCAATTTTTTCTTTGAAATCCCCTAAAGGAAACACTAGATCCGTCCCTGAAGCTAGGTGTTGTTCGATCATTGCCTTGAAATTAATGATAGTCACTTGTTTTCAGACTCAACTTTTTACATTCTTTTTCGGTTAAATTTTTAGATGGAGTGGTTCGAATGATTATTCAGTGAGTCTAGGAGTATACAGAAGCATATATCACAAAACTAGATAGTGTTCTTGCATTAAAAAAATTATGAAACACAGATTAATTTGGTTTTAAATCACTTAAAAAAGCTTCGAGACATTAGTGTTATTGCAATTCTAATGCTAATGTATTAGTGTTCGTTTCTGTTTATGTCCGCTTCTTCTCTAACAAAAAATTGAAAACAATTGAAGAATCAGCTTTTAGCCAATAAGTTTCGTATTAACCCAATTTGTTTGTTGTTCATACTATTCTTATAGTATCTATAAAACCTATAAAAATGTAAGCAATAAGAAAGCAGAAGACGAAAACTTGCCTTATCTCAAAATACCTACTGTTTTCAGTGGCGTGAACAGGCCAATTTTAAAATATTGGCCAATTCTGCTGGTAACTGATCAAAACCTCCGAAAAAGTTCAAAACGGGAAAACTCCACCGCTCCCTCTCAATATTGTAGTCCCCACTCAAAATTGGTTTATATTGGCGCTAAAGGCGCTTTTAGAAAAAAAAATTGGGGTTCGGCGGTCAGTAATTGCTGTCGTAAAATAATTACAAAAAAAAATCCTTTTGACTTAGTCAACCAGAAATGAGCACACACTTCGTCTCGCAACTGACTGATTTATTTTTGTCTGTTTCAGGATCCGAAGTTCCTTGATTGAAACTGGAGGTGAAGCGGAGCATGAAAACATTTGCAGACTGGCAAATTTATTGGCTAATGACGCCTTGACCATGTAAACATACTTGTGCGTAATAAAGCAAAACAGTTTTTTTTCAATGTTCAACAAATCGAGTAATTTATTCAAGTAATTAAGTGAGGTGTAATCATCACTCTGTTTAGTACGATATATCGAATCAATCAAATGTAATTCAAATAGTTTGCACTGATTAGTCAATTAAATCAAACGATTTCAATTTAATATTTAGTTATCAAGCTTTTGGTCCGGTCCGACTTTCGGAAAATTTTCCGTTCCGAATCAAATGTTAAACTCATTTTAAAGTATGAAGTTCCGGCTTATTCGACTACAAACAAAACTAAATAATAAACAAGCACAGCTGGTTTTTTCTTTGCTCAGAAGGTTCCGACCATAGTCTTAAGAAAAACACAATTTTTTTTCTTCAAATTAGTGTCGTTTTTTATGTGAGGTTGGATAAAAAGAACTGAAAAAAAAATTCGAATTTAGGCATATTCCACAGTCATAGTGAAATGAAGCAAATTAAAAAATTAAATGTATTGAGAATTGAAAAGAATAACAAAAAAATCAAAAAACTTCCAAAAATTGTTTCCATTTTTCTTGCATTTTTTCAATATTTTAGAGTTTTTGATTCAAAAATCAAAAATTTCAAGCCGGTTTTTCTCATTGGGAAAATTTTCTGAAATTTTTGAAAATACATTCGAATCGCGACTAAAAAGGTCTAAATAAGAATTACTACTCATATCATTCCAATGAATTGGTGGCTGATTTTGCGTGGAAAAAAACAGAAAAAAATCCAAAACAACCGAATACAAATTTCCTCAGAGTTTTTCAATTGGACGGAACCACAATTGGATTTAAAATTCAGCGGTTTTACAAAAAAACTATGTGATTCGAGAGAAAACATGAGAGCGTAAAGGAGATGAACTATTAAATTTTCTCTGTTGAATTTGAGACAAGAATGCGTACCCGCAGTGACGAAATGAATAAAATAATATATACAGAAAACACGTCAGATAATATAATTAAACAAGACTTCTAGTATCAGGGCGAAGCCCTGAAGGTTCCGACTGCTTTTTAAAGTTTATGGAGCACTAATAACAAAAACACTAAATGTAATTAAAAAAATGAACTTTTTTCTTCTAAAATTTGAAACTTTAAACGAAAATCATCCACCCACTTGCCATATAAAATACAACGGTTAGATTTTGCTCCTTGTAACAAATCAATTATGGCAAATAAGCTTCTTTCAACCAATTTGGAACGTTTTCTAAGATGGATTAAATCTCCGCTTACGCGTTAATAACGCAAATTATATCGCACGTTGATTGTCCAAAATTGGCCAAAATGGCAAAATTTAAACCCCCATAACTTTACAAAAAATTATCACTTGTGTAATATCTTTTCAAATTTAAGCTCAAGACAACAATAGCTTTTGAAAGATTTAAAAAATTCCGTCAAAAATGGCTAGTTTAAAAGTCGAAGTTTGTCTGAAAAAAAAGCCCACCCCGAGCACAAATATTCCGTTACTTTCGTATCGAAAGTCGGAACAGTTACCAAATAATTGAGATTCTGTGCCAAAATAATCAATTTGTCTATTCTATAAAAACTGTATAAAATCTGTAGATAACCTGTATATTGACAGTATTTAATCTGTATAAAATCTGTAGATAATCAGCATTAAAAAATTATAATATGTAGATAATTTATATATAAAAGTGAAATAAGCTGGATATAATCTGTTCTTAATCTATCTGTAGTATACAGGAAACTTGGTACAGTAAAAAAACAATTTTTAAGTGTTTTGATAAGGATTATACAAAGATACCCGGGTTGACCTTCATACACCAAAAATGCTTATCATACATTTCCATTCAACAAAAATCATTATCATACAAAACCATACATCAAGTGTATGGAGAAAATGCTTGTCATATAATTCTCATACATTTCCGAAAAACAATAGAAAAAAAAACAAAACCATTTCTGCGTCTTTTTGAGAACATTTGAACAGATTGGTGACTAAAAAAAACTGATTTGAAAAAAAATGCTTACCATTTAGTTTCCATGTATGGAAATTGTATGACTGGCATTTTTTGATAGCGACACAAAAAAATTTTCTAAGTAATTTTGAAAATTAGCTCCAAAAAATTTGCTTGCAAACAAATATTTTCGGAAAAAAGCATGCAAAATTCAGTTTTTTGTGTGCACAACGAAGTCCTGGATACGATAATATTGGCTTTTTTTCTTTTCACTTAATTTTTTTCTTCAAAACGCTGAAAATTCATATTTCTTTTGTATGTCGTGTTTATGTATGCCTTGATCAATGCCTGATAATTTGAAAATTCAAAAATTTAAAATGATCATCATTGAAAATTGTTGCCAAAAATTAAAAGTTTGTTACTTTTGTTTTAGCATATGTGAAAGACAGCTGGAAGTTAATTAAGGTCGTTTTTTTATGCATTGTAAATGTAAGACCGCCCAACTTTTGGTGCTTTGGGTAGCCGAGGTCTTTGTCACTTGTGTTCGGGTGCAAATACAACCCGAAATTTTTCAGAAAATAAATTTAGAAACAAAAAACAACTTTTTGGTCTATGGAGAAAACACCTATCATACAATTTCCCTTCATGTACGCATGGAATTGTATGGAATTGTATGAAAAGAAATTTCCCATTTATGAGAATTGTATGGTAACCATTTTTGGTCAACCCGGGTAATATACTGTATAACTTTTTGCGAAACAAAATGTAATTTAACCGATTATTAAAACTACATAATCGAATCTTTTAGCCACATTACAACAGATCAGAAATCTGTCTATTTTTCTGTAGATAACCGACTTTTATCCTTTTTCGTCAATGCGGGTATCTAAACCATAATTCACGAGGCTGTAAAAATGTTTACAAAGTTAATAGTAGGAGAGTTTCAAGAAGGCAGATTCTTGTGCCTACAAAAGGCAATACAATACGAGGCCAAACTGTGCAAAATGTAAGTAGATTCCACTTACAAGATTTACGTGGATTTCGCGTACATATACTTCCAAAATGTAAGTGGATCAAAATGTAAGTGGATTCCACTTACAAGATTTACGTGGATTTCGAGTACATATACTTGTAACGTACATTTTGTCGGCACATTTAATTTGTTGCGGATTCCTCAACAAGCAAATATAGCTAGTTGTTCTGGATTTTGCAACTGTAGGTGGATTTCGCAAAATGTAAGTGGAACCCGCAAATGTAAGTGGAATCTGCAAAATGTTTAAGCGGAATCCGCAAACTGTAAAGGAATTCAGAAATTTGTTTATTACTGAACTTGCCTATGCACATGCGGAATTTAAAAGCAAGGACTTAACCATTTTCAGCGAAACCCACGAACAAATCTTAAAGCATTGTTTAACTAAATCAATGGATGTCACAATTTAGTATTTGCAAACAATTTTTGGGATCATAGTTTTGAAACACAACGCCGAATAAATTCGTTGGGCTATTTCGGTAATTGGGTTATTTCATTATTGGGTTGACATATCGCCGAATAAGGTCAGTATTTGGGATTCAGTAGTTGAGATTCAAAATTTGGAATTTTGTATGTGAGATTTTGTGTTTGTGAGCGTGAATTCAAAACATTTTGTTCACAGGGAGTAAATGATCTATTTTACTAATTTGAGCATATTAGTTTTAGTTACAAATTACCAAAATTGAAATCAAGCTAAATTAAATTTTATGTTCAAAAACACGAATTTATAGTCTTGAAAATGTTGCCTTTTCAAACTATGTTCTGGTTTCGCATTTTGAAAATATTTCAAAATGGCCAAATTGAAATATTTTTACTTTAATTGAATAGCTTGAAATGAACTGATGAATAAGTTTTAAGGATTTGAGATTGATGACAGGAATTGAGATTGAAGTTAACATTTGTAGAACTGAAATTGAAACTGGTCATGTTTGACAGGAATTGAGACGAGATCGAAGTTGCGTATGTTTGTCAGGAATTGAGATCGAATTTGGGTATGTTCGACAGGATTTGAGATCGAAGTTGGGTGTTTGAGAGGAGTTGAGATCAAATTTTTGGCATTTTAACCGGTAGCTGATTAACGTAGTAATTAAAAGATATAGTTTTAAGCGCAACTACACATACATATATGTAAAAGGAATCGGCAAACAAAATGAGGGTTCCACTTACAGTTTGCGGATTCCACTTACAATTTGCGGATTCCGCTTACAGTTACGGATTCCGCAACAGCTCAATTCAACTATGCACATGTCTCATAATTTGTGGATTCCACGAACTGTTCTGGATTTTGCAAATACGGTTGCGAATTCCGCAAATTCGCCTATATTTGGAGCATTTTTGAACGGTACAGTGTTTTAGGTATTTGTTTGTGGAATTCAAAGCAGCAAAGAATATCAAACAAATGTAGCAATTTTGCGGATTCCACGACAAATCTGATTTGGGCCTGTTGCGGATTCCGCTTACAATGCACAAAATGCACAGTTTGGCCTCGCAATGTAAAATTTTTCAATTTTGTTTAAAAATTTTACCCATATTTTGTTCCATGGATTAAGGTTTTTCGTCCTCAATTGGTTAGTTTTTTGTATAAACCTATAAATTCTCCATTTGAAATATAACGATTACAACCAGTAGCAAGGTAACCATCGAAGCGAATTACAACAAGACCAAATTAATATGTGTCTGACCCTAATCATACTCAATTGAAAGCGTATATCATCTCATACGCGACCTTATCACAACATATACTTACCATAATAGACGAATAAATAAACAGTAATTTGTTCCTGAAAGCAGATTTAGTAGATGCGGTGAAGCCTTTGAAATTCAAACAGCAGTATTCTGCTAAAAACTGCTAAACATTGAGCAAAACTCTAAGAATTGTTTTTCTACCCCATAATGACACGCCGAATTGTTTGAAACCAGTTCAAGCTTTAAGAAACTGAAGAAAATTTGTTTAACACTGTACCATGGGAAGCAAGGTTGCTCAATTGGATTATAATATCCTATTCTGATTAATAAAAGTATGTAAATACCACTGGTAACTAAACTAACTATCTAAGTTAAAAAGGACTAAAACAATTTGTAAATTAAAACTGACCGATGTCCTAAAAGAGCAACTAGTGACGCAAAGTCCTCTGGACTTCGTAGAGTAGACATTAACTGGTACTTGATTAATCTATAGAGGTCAAGGTTAAGATATACTAAAATAATAAATCACAACATTCCCCGCTGCAAAAAAATTTATATCTGCCCACTCCCCAATGTAGTCAATATCACACATATACTCCATTCTCCCCTCACTCCACCAGGGCCAAAGTTGAAACAAAAAGTATCAGCGTTTAGCACCAATAGAAATTCACAGATATAATGCAATTTACAATGGATATGTCATTGTGGTAATATTTACAGGCTACCTACAAGATGAAACAGATATCTACAGCGACTGTACAACTGACGAAATGTTATGTACAATTAGGATTATGTGACATATAAACAAATTGAACAAGCTAAACTACATAACTAACTAATTAAAATGTACAAAATCGCTCAACTTGAGAATTAGTAAAATTGCCTAAAATGGGTAACCAATGGAAAAATCAGCCCTGAAAGATTATGCTAAAAGAGTTTTTAAGTTTTCAGAGTTTTAATATGTGGCGTTAAATATATCATGGAAACTGTGGGTCTTCTTCCTTACTTCGGTGTCTATGACTGAAGATATATCACTCCTGTCATTGTCCTGAATGTCGGATCTGACTTCTTCCAATGGAGAGGATAGTACCGCGATCTTTGGCGTCATGGAAGAAAGAATTGACGAGGAGCCTTGTGTAGTTTCCGCCAACAGTGTTGGATGGAAAGGTATATGCTCGAGTGGCGTCAAGTAATCCGATGGTGAGTCTGAGGGAAAGGTCGTCTGTAGGCTTTTCGAGCCGGAGAAAGTTATCAGGGGCTCGTCATCGGAATCCGCGACTTCGATGATTTCTGCTCCTAGGGTCACCTGGTCTATGAAGCGCCTGTCTCCGTAAAATTTAGGGGGGCCTGGATTCCTTCTGGGTCGTGATTTGTTGCTTTTCGGGGCTGTGGGCGTCTCTTTTGTCTTTTCCGGAGAGCTCTCTATCCTAATTGGGTTGTCGCATGTGTCTGTTGGGAACGTAATCGTCGTCTGAGTGTTGGTTTTACTCGCTAAGGTACGTCCTGACTCATCTAAAACACTACCAATATTATAAGTCGGAGTATTATATACAATTTCCCAGTCCGTACCCAAATAATCATCGATAACTTTGTCCCAATGGTCTAACTCTAGCGAGGAATCTAATTCAGAATACGCGAATTTTGGACCTTTGTAACTCGGTGTTTTCATTCTCCTCCTTTTCATCGCCTTTTCTCCCTTTGGTTTGTAGCTCGTCGATGGGCCTCCTTCGTTTGAGTCCGGCCTTTTCAATGGAGAATTTCTCTTTCAGTTTCCTGCTAAATCATGACTATTATTTATCGAGTTCGGAAATGCTGAAAATTTACTGGGAGCCGACGGTTGATTTTTATTAAAAGCTAAATCGGATTTTCTGAGTACATGTCCATTGTCTAATTAAACCGTATGTTTTGTATCCGACAATTGTTTTCCCCCAAGTGGTTTAAAATAAGGTTCGCCTTCCCTTCGGTTAACTGTCTTCCTAAACCAGTTATCTCTTTGGCTGAATGTGTTTGACAGTGGGGCTCGCTGAAGGATTCTATCAAGTTTGTCCGATGGGTCGCTCTCAAACCCCCTTTTGTCTGCCACTGTGTTCTCCAGATATCCGTCTTCGAATGCGTCATTTGCTCCCCAGTCTTGAGTTCTATTCCTTGACAATATTGACTTCCCTTTATCTAAATTAATCGCGTTTGAGACCATTAATCGCGTCAACAATGGATGATTGTTTCGTTGAACGAATATTCCAAATGATTTTATCAATGGCCGTACTTAAAGATGGTTTTGGTTCGTTAAACGACATTGCCAAGAGTTTTGCTTTAACCGTGTAAATGAGTCGTTCTACGACTTCATTGGATCTGTGATCCCCGACAGTACATAGAGTTAAGTTAATGTTGTTCTTCTCGCAGAAGTTTCTAGAACCGTTTGAAAAAAAAAACATGAACCATCTTCGACTGTAATATACTTCGGAAAACCACGAAGGTGAAAACAATCTGACATGAAAGATAAAATTGAAGAAACCGAGGTGTTATTCACTACCTTTGCTGACGGGAACTTTGAGAAGCGGTCGATGCATATTAAAAGATATTTTGAGTTGCACCAAAATTTTGTCCAAAGGACCCGCAAAGTCTAAGTCTAATTCTTCGTTTGGTCCAGAAAGGATTGGCAATTTCTCCGTATTGTTCGTACCCAAAATCATTTTTACATTCTTACCAGCCTTGATGCACTGGATACAGTTTTTTCCATGGTAACAAATCTCTCTGTATAAGTGTAGCAAACCAATGTTTTCTGCCAGAGATTTCATTCCGAGCTGTCCTGGGTGAGTTTTATGGAAAAGCGACAAAAATGGCGGTCTCAGAGCTGCTGGCACTATCAGTTTGTTATCGTTAAATAACAATCCTTCTTTCACATGGATGTCTCTTTAGAAATTCTTGAGGTAGGCTCCGAATCTATCCAATGGTATGCCTTCTTCTACTGCCTTCTTCACATCCTTGAGAATTTTGCCCTCGTCTGTCATGAGTCTAATTAATTTGTTCGAACAATTTCCGGTGAAGGATAAAGGAGTGTCTGGTAACTTGAGGTCTCCCTTATATTTAACGAGTAGTTTTTTATGGATGTCAGACATAATGTCGTTGTTGAAGTTCAGTAAAATTCCTTTATTTTCCACCCTGAGGGAAATTTTTAGCGAGTTCACAGACGTGAGAAGTTTTACCAATAGCTTTTTGCTTTCGGAATTTAGGGACTGGTTAACTGATAAAAGTGACTGAGTAAGAAAAAAAAGGTAAAAGTAAAAGGTAAAAGTAATTGAAATCGAATTTTGAAAGATTCAATGGGATGCAACCGCTTGTACAGGACTCTGAACGCGAGTGATTGGAATTACAAATTCTAATTGTGTCCCTGACGTAATTCAGAATATTCGAGAAGAACGACCGTTGGATGAATAGCGTTAGTTCTTTCTTTCCGCCCATTGGATTATTGCAATCCAAGTTACTAAAAGTATTTACATCCACTGGGTTGTACAATTCGTTATTTATATAATTACTCTTTTTACAATCAATATTTACAGAGAGGTTGTCTACAATCTTTTTAACTGTTGCCACTACAAATTTGCTATTGTAGTGTGAGGTTGGGAGGGTTTTTTCTGAAGGTAATCTCGACAGTAGATCTGTAAGTCCCATTTTTTTTCCTGGTATGTGTTTGATCTTGAAGTTAAATGGTAAAAGTCGATTTACCCAACGGGTTAGTCTGCTGTGCATAGTTTTGTTACTTTGATTTGCATTTAAGGATGATAACAATGCCTTGTGATCCGTTACGATTTCAAACTGAGCGCCATACAAGTAATTTTTAAAATGTTCTGTAGCTCAGACTACTCCTAACATTTCTAATTCGTTTGTAGAATATTTCGTTTCATGACTGTTTAAAAATTGAGAAGCGAATGCTATTGTTAACAATTTTCCTCGTCCCATTGTTCTAAAATGGCTCCCAGGCCGCTATGTGAAGCGTCTGTTTTTAATCTTGACATCCTTTTTATGTCAAAACGATTGTTCTCTGTAATGTTGACAATCTGTTTCTTTATTTCTTCGAAAGCCTTCGTATGATCGTCGTTCCATTGGTAGACTGATTCTTTTACTAAAAGTGGTCGTAAGGGAGAACTTAGTGTTGACAGGTTTGGGACGAACTTCATATATTGGTTGATTGAGCCGAAGAATGACCTTAATTTAGATATGTTTTTGGGGTTTGGGAGAGTTTTTATAGAATCTGACTTTCCCTCCAATAGTTTTAACCCCAAATTTGATATCTTGAAACCCAGCCACTCTATTTGTTTTGGAAAAATGCCTATTTCTCCCATTTTACTGCCTTGTTCTTGTTGTCCAAGATGTTTAAAATTTTTGTTAATATCACTTTGTGTTCATTTAGGGATCCTTTCGAAGCTATTAAAATGTCGTCGATATAACAATTGTAAAAGGAACGTCTTTCAGTAATGAATCCATCACCCTCTGGAACTCGTTTGGTATATCGCCTAGTTCGTAAAACCCCAATAAAAATCATAGTTTTGAAACACAACGCCGAATAAATTCGTTGGGCTATTTCGGTAATTGGGTTATTTCATTATTGGGTTGACATATCGCCGAATAAGGTCAGTATTTGGGATTCAGTAGTTGAGATTCAAAATTTGGAATTTTGTATGTGAGATTTTGTGTTTGTGAGCGTGAATTCAAAACATTTTGTTCACAGGGAGTAAATGATCTATTTAACTAATTTGAGCATATTAGTTTTAGTTACAAATTACCAAAATTGAAATCGAGCTAAATTAAATTTTATGTTCAAAAACACGAATTTATAGTCTTGAAAATGTTGCCTTTTCAAACTATGTTCTTGTTTCGCATTTTGAAAATATTTCAAAATGGCCAAATTGAAATATTTTTACTTAAATTGAATAGCTTGAAATGAACTGATGAATAAGTTTTAAGGATTTGAGATTGATGACAGGAATTGAGATTGAAGTTAACATTTGTAGAACTGAAATTGAAACTGGTCATGTTTGACAGGAATTGAGACGAGATCGAAGTTGCGTATGTTTGTCAGGAATTGAGATCGAATTTGGGTATGTTCGACAGGATTTGTGATCGAAGTTGGGTGTTTGAGAGGAGTTGAGATCAAATTTTTGGCATTTTAACCGGTAGCTGATTAACGTAGTAATTAAAAGATATAGTTTTAAGCGCAACTACACATACATATATGTAAAAGGAATCGGCAAACAAAATGAGGGTTCCACTTACAGTTTGCGGATTCCACTTACAATTTGCGGATTCCGCTTACAGTTACGGATTCCGCAACAGCTCAATTCAACTATGCACATGTCTCATAATTTGTGGATTCCACGAACTGTTCTGGATTTTGCAAATACGGTTGCGAATTCCGCAAATTCGCCTATATTTGGAGCATTTTTGAACGGTACAGTGTTTTAGGTATTTGTTTGTGGAATTCAAAGCAGCAAAGAATATCAAACAAATGTAGCAATTTTGCGGATTTCACGACAAATCTGATTTGGGCCTGTTGCGGATTCCGCTTACAATGCACAAAATGCACAGTTTGGCCTCGCAATGTAAAATTTTTCAATTTTGTTTAAAAATTTTACCCATATTTTGTTCCATGGATTAAGGTTTTTCGTCCTCAATTGGTTAGTTTTTTGTATAAACCTATAAATTCTCCATTTGAAATATAACGATTACAACCAGTAGCAAGGTAACCATCGAAGCGAATTACAACAAGACCAAATTAATATGTGTCTGACCCTAATCATACTCAATTGAAAGCGTATATCATCTCATACGCGACCTTATCACAACATATACTTACCATAATAGACGAATAAATAAACAGTAATTTGTTCCTGAAAGCAGATTTAGTAGATGCGGTGAAGCCTTTGAAATTCAAACAGCAGTATTCTGCTAAAAACTGCTAAACATTGAGCAAAACTCTAAGAATTGTTTTTCTACCCCATAATGACACGCCGAATTGTTTGAAACCAGTTCAAGCTTTAAGAAACTGAAGAAAATTTGTTTAACACTGTACCATGGGAAGCAAGGTTGCTCAATTGGATTATAATATCCTATTCTGATTAATAAAAGTATGTAAATACCACTGGTAACTAAACTAACTATCTAAGTTAAAAAGGACTAAAACAATTTGTAAATTAAAACTGACCGATGTCCTAAAAGAGCAACTAGTGACGCAAAGTCCTCTGGACTTCGTAGAGTAGACATTAACTGGTACTTGATTAATCTATAGAGGTCAAGGTTAAGATATACTAAAATAATAAATCACAACATTCCCCGCTGCAAAAAAATTTATATCTGCCCACTCCCCAATGTAGTCAATATCACACATATACTCCATTCTCCCCTCACTCCACCAGGGCCAAAGTTGAAACAAAAAGTATCAGCGTTTAGCACCAATAGAAATTCACAGATATAATGCAATTTACAATGGATATGTCATTGTGGTAATATTTACAGGCTACCTACAAGATGAAACAGATATCTACAGCGACTGTACAACTGACGAAATGTTATGTACAATTAGGATTATGTGACATATAAACAAATTGAACAAGCTAAACTACATAACTAACTAATTAAAATGTACAAAATCGCTCAACTTGAGAATTAGTAAAATTGCCTAAAATGGGTAACCAATGGAAAAATCAGCCCTGAAAGATTATGCTAAAAGAGTTTTTAAGTTTTCAGAGTTTTAATATGTGGCGTTAAATATATCATGGAAACTGTGGGTCTTCTTCCTTACTTCGGTGTCTATGACTGAAGATATATCACTCCTGTCATTGTCCTGAATGTCGGATCTGACTTCTTCCAATGGAGAGGATAGTACCGCGATCTTTGGCGTCATGGAAGAAAGAATTGACGAGGAGCCTTGTGTAGTTTCCGCAAACAGTGTTGGATGGAAAGGTATATGCTCGAGTGGCGTCAAGTAATCCGATGGTGAGTCTGAGGGAAAGGTCGTCTGTAGGCTTTTCGAGCCGGAGAAAGTTATCAGGGGCTCGTCATCGGAATCCGCGACTTCGATGATTTCTGCTCCTAGGGTCACCTGGTCTATGAAGCGCCTGTCTCCGTAAAATTTAGGGGGGCCTGGATTCCTTCTGGGTCGTGATTTGTTGCTTTTCGGGGCTGTGGGCGTCTCTTTTGTCTTTTCCGGAGAGCTCTCTATCCTAATTGGGTTGTCGCATGTGTCTGTTGGGAACGTAATCGTCGTCTGAGTGTTGGTTTTACTCGCTAAGGTACGTCCTGACTCATCTAAAACACTACCAATATTATAAGTCGGAGTATTATATACAATTTCCCAGTCCGTACCCAAATAATCATCGATAACTTTGTCCCAATGGTCTAACTCTAGCGAGGAATCTAATTCAGAATACGCGAATTTTGGACCTTTGTAACTCGGTGTTTTCATTCTCCTCCTTTTCATCGCCTTTTCTCCCTTTGGTTTGTAGCTCGTCGATGGGCCTCCTTCGTTTGAGTCCGGCCTTTTCAATGGAGAATTTCTCTTTCAGTTTCCTGCTAAATCATGACTATTATTTATCGAGTTCGGAAATGCTGAAAATTTACTGGGAGCCGACGGTTGATTTTTATTAAAAGCTAAATCGGATTTTCTGAGTACATGTCCATTGTCTAATTAAACCGTATGTTTTGTATCCGACAATTGTTTTCCCCCAAGTGGTTTAAAATAAGGTTCGCCTTCCCTTCGGTTAACTGTCTTCCTAAACCAGTTATCTCTTTGGCTGAATGTGTTTGACAGTGGGGCTCGCTGAAGGTTTCTATCAAGTTTGTCCGATGGGTCGCTCTCAAACCCCCTTTTGTCTGCCACTGTGTTCTCCAGATATCCGTCTTCGAATGCGTCATTTGCTCCCCAGTCTTGAGTTCTATTCCTTGACAATATTGACTTCCCTTTATCTAAATTAATCGCGTTTGAGACCATTAATCGCGTCAACAATGGATGATTGTTTCGTTGAACGAATATTCCAAATGATTTTATCAATGGCCGTACTTAAAGATGGTTTTGGTTCGTTAAACGACATTGCCAAGAGTTTTGCTTTAACCGTGTAAATGAGTCGTTCTACGACTTCATTGGATCTGTGATCCCCGACAGTACATAGAGTTAAGTTAATGTTGTTCTTCTCGCAGAAGTTTCTAGAACCGTTTGAAAAAAAAACATGAACCATCTTCGACTGTAATATACTTCGGAAAACCACGAAGGTGAAAACAATCTGACATGAAAGATAAAATTGAAGAAACCGAGGTGTTATTCACTACCTTTGCTGACGGGAACTTTGAGAAGCGGTCGATGCATATTAAAAGATATTTTGAGTTGCACCAAAATTTTGTCCAAAGGACCCGCAAAGTCTAAGTCTAATTCTTCGTTTGGTTCAGAAAGGATTGGCAATTTCTCCGTATTGTTCGTACCCAAAATCATTTTTACATTCTTACCAGCCTTGATGCACTGGATACAGTTTTTTCCATGGTAACAAATCTCTCTGTATAAGTGTAGCAAACCAATGTTTTCTGCCAGAGATTTCATTCCGAGCTGTCCTGGGTGAGTTTTATGGAAAAGCGACAAAAATGGCGGTCTCAGAGCTGCTGGCACTATCAGTTTGTTATCGTTAAATAACAATCCTTCTTTCACATGGATGTCTCTTTAGAAATTCTTGAGGTAGGCTCCGAATCTATCCAATGGTATGCCTTCTTCTACTGCCTTCTTCACATCCTTGAGAATTTTGCCCTCGTCTGTCATGAGTCTAATTAATTTGTTCGAACAATTTCCGGTGAAGGATAAAGGAGTGTCTGGTAACTTGAGGTCTCCCTTATATTTAACGAGTAGTTTTTTATGGATGTCAGACATAATGTCGTTGTTGAAGTTCAGTAAAATTCCTTTATTTTCCACCCTGAGGGAAATTTTTAGCGAGTTCACAGACGTGAGAAGTTTTACCAATAGCTTTTTGCTTTCGGAATTTAGGGACTGGTTAACTGATAAAAGTGACTGAGTAAGAAAAAAAAGGTAAAAGTAAAAGGTAAAAGTAATTGAAATCGAATTTTGAAAGATTCAATGGGATGCAACCGCTTGTACAGGACTCTGAACGCGAGTGATTGGAATTACAAATTCTAATTGTGTCCCTGACGTAATTCAGAATATTCGAGAAGAACGACCGTTGGATGAATAGCGTTAGTTCTTTCTTTCCGCCCATTGGATTATTGCAATCCAAGTTACTAAAAGTATTTACATCCACTGGGTTGTACAATTCGTTATTTATATAATTACTCTTTTTACAATCAATATTTACAGAGAGGTTGTCTACAATCTTTTTAACTGTTGCCACTACAAATTTGCTATTGTAGTGTGAGGTTGGGAGGGTTTTTTCTGAAGGTAATCTCGACAGTAGATCTGTAAGTCCCATTTTTTTTCCTGGTATGTGTTTGATCTTGAAGTTAAATGGTAAAAGTCGATTTACCCAACGGGTTAGTCTGCTGTGCGTAGTTTTGTTACTTTGATTTGCATTTAAGGATGATAACAATGCCTTGTGATCCGTTACGATTTCAAACTGAGCGCCATACAAGTAATTTTTAAAATGTTCTGTAGCTCAGACTACTCCTAACATTTCTAATTCGTTTGTAGAATATTTCGTTTCATGACTGTTTAAAAATTGAGAAGCGAATGCTATTGTTAACCAATTTTCCTCGTCCCATTGTTCTAAAATGGCTCCCAGGCCGCTATGTGAAGCGTCTGTTTTTAATCTTGACATCCTTTTTATGTCAAAACGATTGTTCTCTGTAATGTTGACAATCTGTTTCTTTATTTCTTCGAAAGCCTTCGTATGATCGTCGTTCCATTGGTAGACTGATTCTTTTACTAAAAGTGGTCGTAAGGGCGAACTTAGTGTTGACAGGTTTGGGACGAACTTCATATATTGGTTGATTGAGCCGAAGAATGACCTTAATTTAGATATGTTTTTGGGGTTTGGGAGAGTTTTTATAGAATCTGACTTTCCCTCCAATAGTTTTAACCCCAAATTTGATATCTTGAAACCCAGCCACTCTATTTTTTTTGGAAAAATGCCTATTTCTCCCATTTTACTGCCTTGTTCTTGTTGTCCAAGATGTTTAAAATTTTTGTTAATATCACTTTGTGTTCATTTAGGGATCCTTTTGAAGCTATTAAAATGTCGTCGATATAACAATTGTAAAAGGAACGTCTTTCAGTAATGAATCCATCACCCTCTGGAACTCGTTTGGTATATCGCCTAGTTCGTAAAACCCCAATAAAAATC